>NC_068366.1:10944274-11244274 GCF_020536995.1 Dreissena polymorpha | reverse complement strand
CTGCGTGGTGGTAGGCTACACCGTACTGTACATACCTGCATGGTGGTAGGCTACACCGTACTGTACATTCCTGCATGGTGGTAGGCTACACTGAACTGTACATACATGCATGGTGGTAGGCTACATCATACTGTACATACCTGCATGGTGGTTGGCTACACTGTCCTGTACATACCTGCAGGGGGTTTTCTGCCTATTTTGGGAAAAGGAGTCGGACCAAATTGGGAATTTTTTATCGATTTAATTGTCCATTTTGGGAATTTTCGCTTCGATGAAACAGCTCATTTTGGGAAAAGATTGTGAATTTATCATGCTTAAATAAGTCAGAGGTTTAACAAATACATTAGTTTTTATTTGTTATTTTGACCTTAAATGCAGGTAAGCATCAGATGAGTAAATTTGCTTTGTGTGAATGTGTGAAATGGGGAGCACAGCAAGTTTATGGTGCTGAATCCTCGCACAACCACAGCAGTGATTGTTGGTATGATTGATACACATCAGCTGGACGAGTTGGAACATTAATAATCTAATAATCATAAGTCATAAGACACTTCTTTCTTTCTTTCTAAAAAAGAATAAAATAAATTTTAAAAAAAAATTAAATTGGGAGTTTTTGTTATATAATTTCGGTTTGGGATCAGGTCCATTGGCATTGTGAATGCCTCCGTTTTCCGGAGGGGCAGACAGTGCTGAAAAACCACTGACCTGCATGGTGGTAGGCTACACCATACTGTACATACCTGCCTGGTGGTAGGCTACACCATACTGTTCATTCCTGCATGGTGGTAGGCTACACCGTACTGTACATACCTGCATGGTGGTAGGCTACACCGTACTGTACAGTGCGGGCCAGGACAGAGTCAAGTCCTACAGGGGTCCTCCTCAGCTGCTCGAGGGTGTCCAGCAGGGTCCTGGGGTCTAGAGGCAGCACCAGCACATCACTGGCCCCTCCCTCTGATATGTACAGGTATGGAAAGTTTAAGTTTCAGTAATGATAAGCAATCAACTTTATTGATTTGTTCAATCTAAGAATGCTGTTTAATCATAGATAAAGGGGTTCTCTATAATTATGCAGTAACAAATTTCAGGATATAAGCCCCTGTGACTTTTTGATCTGATGACCTCAAATTTTGTCACTTTCCTATCCACCCATGTAAGCACTCTACCAATATGCATGATTGTGGGTAAAAGCTATCTCAAGACATTGCGCCAAAATGAATTTCTTGTTACAAGCCCCTGTGACCTTAAACTTTGACCTGATGGCCTCAAAGTTATTCTTTGTTTCCAAGAAAGTGGCATACACATTGCAATGATTGTATGTCAAAGTGTTTTTTAGGTATCATGCTGAAAAAAAGATACAAGTTTGTGAGTTCTTGGTCTTTGACCTTGTGACCTCTTTTTTCCCTCACAAGTAGCCAGTATATCAGTTTGCATGATCACAGGGCAAAGCGTTCTCAAAATAAAGTGCTAAAACAAATTTACATTTAAAACCCCTGTGATCTTGACCTTAAAACTAGTGACCTCAAAATCAATAGAAGTCTTGCCTTTTGGAACAGAAAACACTTTTTAAATTTGCATGATAGTACAAAGCTTTCTACAGAAATTTTGCAGAAACAAGTTTTACATTACAAGCCCCTGTGACATTCAGCTTTGACCTCAAAATCAATAGGTGTCTTCCTACTATCCCAAAAAACTATCACACCTATGTCCAAGGTAGTAGGTCAAAGCGTTCTTAAAATATAACACAGAAAAAATGGTCTTCAGATTTACATACAGACCTACCAACCAACTGACAGGTGGAAAGAAATATTTCTCCTCTTCTTCGAAGGAAGGCATAATTTAATTGTAAGAAAATTAAATAAGGAATTTTCTTAAGCCATGTAGATAACAAAATTCTGTACAGCCATAATTATTCAAGAAATTGTGTCACATAAAATTAACATCTGTGATTTCATACTACTTCCTTTTTACAAAAAACTCTTTTAAGTCATTTAACATTGTACAAAACATGGAGGATTGGTTTTTGCACTTCTAACCCCTTTTCTCAGTATACCTGGTTGTTTGTGCACCGCTAGTGACGGGTCCCTTAGCAACCTGTAGAGTTCCCTGGCAACCTGCTCAGCAAGGCTCTCACACCAGTTCTTGGTGGGACAGAATATCAGGATGGAGTGACCTCCCCTCATTGTCTCTATGCACAGTGGAACAACATGGTCCTCATCTCCCTGTAGATAGACAGACACCAACTGTCACATTCTTAGTACCATATAGCAATTGTTGTTTTGTTGTTGTTTTTCTTATAAGGAATGTGGTTTGTTTTGGACACACTAGCTGAATGTAACTCTCATTTTTGCCCCCTTCAAACTTGCTTGGTTCTAGTTCCAGTTATTATTTCTTGTTCTTGTTCTTGTATATAATTTTTCCAAAAGAAAAAATCCAAGAAGGCTTTTGCATTTATAAATAACTTAAATAGATGTATGTATTGTTTTCTTTGTTGTTGTAGGGCCACAACAAATTGATGATGTGTTCTACGGATTTTAGCAAAACAAAAAATTGAGCGAGCGAGCGAAATAAAAATAAATTTATTTTTATTCCATTTTTTTTTAAATCGCAGGCGAGGGAAAAGCGAAAAAAAACAACAAACTAATGTTGTTTATATAAATTGATTCTATATTTTAACATAGCACATATATTGGTATAATTTGAGTGTAAAATAGACTAGTATACATTATAGTATAATGACAAGTACTATTATACAATAGTAGAACAACAATAAGAGGGAACAATTTTTTAATCAAATCAATTTAAACAAGCAAATTTGTTTAATTGATATCCCTCGCCAATATACTTCAGGACACAAAAGTTTCCTGGACGGATGGACAACGCCAACGTGCATCATCCTCTTATCAATATATATACTCATATCAAGTTTCAATGAAATCCCGATGCAGATGCTACTGCGAGGAACAAAGCACGGAAATCATCAGTAATGGGATGATTGATTGCATCTGGCGGAAAAATAACGTTTCCATTAACATCTTTCGCTGACACAAGGAAGCAGACGGACGCCGCCATTCTTTTACTATAAACAAATCAATATCGGAAAGCGCTATAACAGTCTATATCGTAAAATATGTAGGCTAAATTAAACTAAATCATTGAACGAATATGTGCGGAGCACAAATTGTTGCTGCAGGCACAAAATAAAAATATTTTTATTTCGTTTAAGATTTTTAGGTGTGGGAAATCCATCGAACACGTAATCAATTTGTTGTGGCCTAGTAAGAAATTGAAATAAAAAAACACAACGACAAGATGGTACAATTGATGTGACACTTTGTGTTAATTATTTATATGACTTTGTAGCAAAACATTTGATAAACGTTCTGTAACAAAGTAAGAAACACAACATTCAATCATGCTGATCTAAATAAATAAATCCCCTTTTGTCATTTAACTCCCCATTCGAAGGAACCTTTCACCATTGCTGAAATGGTGAAACAAAAAGAAATTCTATTTAACAAGCCAGTGGACTGCAGCAAAACCGAACCAAACAGTTTTCAGATGACACCCATGCAAAGTTACGGTAATGACGTTACAAGGCCACAAGATTTCACCTTGACAGCGTACTTCACGTCAACTTCACGCAGCGGTTTCATCTCTGAGTCAAACACCTGGTTCCCTATCTTGACGCACTCTGCGAGGGGAACTGGGCGGAAGTCCGTGCGGTAGAGGTCGGCATGCAGCCAGCGTGCCAGGAGGTCAAGGTTTGGAAGAGTGGCACTCATGCCCACTATCTGGATGGAAGGGGGTGTAACTGTACTGAAAAATGTAAGGTCAAGTTCTGGGAAAACTGGACTTAATGCATGTGAAACAAGGATATCAGTGAAACTGATGGATGCTCCCCAATGATGCGCTTTGTCAATCTATGTGTTAATAACAACCTAAAAAAATCTATTATAAGCCTCGATGACCTTGACCCCAGCGACCTCAAACCTCATCAAAAGGTAGAGGTCCATGCAAGGTACCTACATGGCAAATATAAAAGAGATCGGTAAAGAATTGAAGGTGTTATGAGAAACTGTAAAAAAGTGTGAATCTATTATTAGCCTCGGTGACCTTGACACCAGTGACCTCAAACCTCATCAAAAGGAAGAGGTCCATGCAAGGTACCTACATGCCAAATATGAAAGAGATCGGTAAGTATTGAAGGTGCTATGAGAAACTGTAACAAAAGTGTGACGGAAAAATCTATTATTAGCCTCGGTGACCTTGACCTTCACACCAGTGACCTCAAACCTCATCAAAAAGTAGAGGTCCATGCAAGGTACCTGCATGCCAAATATGAAAGAGATCGGTAAAGTATTGAAGGTGCTATGAAAAACTGTAACAAAAGTGTGACGAAAAAATGTATTATTAGCCTCTGTGACCTTGACCCCGGTGACATTAAACCTCATCAAAAGGTAGAAGTCCATGCAAGGTACCTACATGCAAAATATGAAAGAGATCGGTAAAGTATTAAAGGTGCTATGGGAAACTGTAATAAATGTGTGACGGAAAAAGTATATAATAAGCCTAGGTGACCTTGACCTTGACCCCAGTGACTTCAAACCTCATCAAAAGGTAGAGGTCCATGCAAGGTACCTACATGCCAAATATGAAAGAGATCGGCAAAGTATTGAAGGTGCTATGAGAAATGGTAACAAAAGTGTGACGGAAGGAAGTACATGTAAGGAAGTAAGGATGAAGGGAAGGAAGGAACTACAAACTGGCAACTATATGCTGCCTGAAATATTTCGGGGAGCATAAAAATGTGTCATCACAGATTAGCCTGTTCTGTCTGCACAGGCTAAAAAGGGAAGCACTTTCCCCTTTTACGGATTTTTTTTTTAAAGAAAGCCTCTTCTATAGAAAAATCAAGTTTAAGCAGAAAGTGTCGTCCCTGATTATGTGGTGTGAACTGCAAAGGCTAATCTAGGATAACACTTAAGGCACATGAATTGACCCCAGTTTTTCCAGTTGAGGCTAAAATGCACCAACTAGCTTATATATTTGCCTTTTCAACAGTGTTTCAGTCATATCATAAAGGTCAGTTAAATCAATCACACTTTTTCCTTGGATAGCAGATCTACCAGTAACAGGTGCACATACCCATGCTACTAACTGGCAACTGACCTACTGCAATCAGAGGTAGGGGGGAGGGGGAATGGACATAGAAAGGATTTGATGATCAATCACCACACAAATTATGTTGCCAGGCTGGGGATTGAACCCACTATGCTCGGATTTATTGTCAAGCGCTCTACCAAATAGCTAGCTGGCACAACTACTCTTATATTCCAAGTACAAAACACAATTACAAAATTAAAGATGTTAGTTTGAATACTTTGATATATTTATTTCAGCATTCTTGGTTTGTGATGTTATATGTGAGATGGTTGAACAATCTGCTAAGGTTACAAGGTACTTAAACTTTATGGTCTTGATTTCTGATGTTATATATAAGAGCACTTATTAACAGACATGTAAAATGGTTGAGCAAATTGCTACGTTAACAAGGTTACAAGGTACTAATCCTTCCAAATAAGTTTTATCATGCAAAATATTAAGTGTTTTAATGAAACTACAACGTGATATCAGCCTGACCTACCCATCTGGTCCCTGTTGCCGTCGACTACACATGTAGGTTATCTTGGTCAGGAGAAGCTCCAGCAGGTATCCACGGCTACGGTCGCCAATCAGATGGAGCTCATCAACAACTATGATACCTGTATGAGGTGGGAAAATATGCATGGAGCCTTGCTCTGGGAAAATGGGGCTTAATGAATGTGCGTAAAGTGTTGCCCAGATTTGTCTGAGATTACACTCACCTACACTGGATATTTGTTTAGCAGAGACCTTCTTCAAACTGAAATTTCATAAACTCACAAAGTGTCTTCACAGGCAAATCTTGAACAACACTTAACGCACATGCATTAAGCCCCATTTTCCTGATATGTTTTAAATAGTACAGTGGTCACCAAACTACCTAATTAACAAACTGTAAATATTAGGAAATAAGATGCTGTATTGAATAAACAAATATGCTCAACCCCATGTTCCAACCTTTGGTAATTTAGGACATCCATTTGAAAAATTATAAGTCTGTGCGACAGCTATTTGAAGTCTTGTTTTCATATGGAATTGGAAACATTGTTTTGGAGTGTGTTTTTATTATATATACATGTATGTTTTGTAACATCATAGTTTGGTTATTATTTTTGATACTTTATATATATATAGAAGAAATCAAATTGACATAAATGTTGTATTAATTTTTGTAAGTGAATTACACATTGTGAAAATGTGCTTGCATGTACAAACACATTCATGAATGTATATTTCTCGCAAAATCCATTTTAATCACACATTGCAACATTTTTTTTAGCTCTAAGGGAGTGTTAGTTAAGTGTTTTGTCAAAGTGAAATTCAGTGATCTGGGTAAAAAAGAAATGACAACAATTTCCAGCACAGAGAAGGATCAATATACCTCTTGTATCAATATGTCAATGGTAAAAGAAAAATTGTACAAAAATTCACCGCTCAGCAGTTACAGTCAAAACACAAGGATATTTATTATGAACATTATAAGTTAACCTATATATGCTTGCTAGAAGACATGAAAGTAACAATAAATTAATCCAGTTTGAGAAAAGTACAAACAAAATTTCAATGTCATAAGTATGTAATATTTTACCAAAGATGGCATTTATAAGAAGGAAGAGTACAAAGAATTGCTGAAAAAAAAATCAACATAGTTCATCTGATTTTCTATGAATATGGCCCTCATAAAAAGATGACAACAACTGCAGAAGGTCACAAAATTAACAAGAAGGTCTAGTTTTGTAAATATAAGTCTCTTTCTGGGAAAACTGGGCTGCATGCATGTGCTTAAAGTGTCAGCAAAGATTAGCATAAACAGTCTGCACAGGCTAATCAGGGACGATAGTTTCCCACTTAACTGGATTTTTGCAAAGAACCAAAAATACAACAAAAGCGTGGCCCCTGATGAGCCTGTGCAGACTTAACTCTTGATGCACATGCATTAAGCCCCATTATCCCAGAGAAAGGCTCATTTAGAAAATACAATTTGGACAACATCTCTACAAGTACCAAGGGTGTCCAGTTTGTTGTCCTCTAGAAGCCTGTTGATGAGGCTGTTGCCTTTCTCAATGGTGCAGACTGCAATGTCTGTCCCACTGAAGCCCCCGGGCGGTGAGTAGTGGCCCATGAACCCACCCACTCTCACACCTGCATCTTGGAACAGCTCCTGTGGGAGACAGGCACTGAGTGGTCAGTAGTGACCCATGAACCCACCCACCCTCACATCCGCGTCTTGAAACAGCTCCTGTGGGAGACAGGCACTGAGTGGTCAGTAGTGACCCATGAACCCACCCACCCTCACATCCGCGTCTTGAAACAGCTCCTGTGGGAGACAGGCACCGAGTGGTCAGTAGTGACCAATTAACCCACCCACCCTCACATCCGCGTCTTGAAACAGCTCCTGTGGGAGACAGGCACCGAGTGGTCAGTAGTGACCCATGAACCCACCCACCCTCACACCCGCATCTTGTAAAAGCTCCTGTGGAACAGACACTGAGTGGTCAGTAGTGACCCATGAACCCCCCCCCCCCCCCCCTCACACCAGCATCATGGAACAGCTCCTGTGGGAGACAGACACTGAGTGGTCAGTAGTGACCCATGAACCCACCCACCAGTGTTCCCAGCTTTTTGTATGAACAAATTTCCCTGATTTTGCCCTGATTTTTCCCTTATGGAAAATACAAATTCCAAGATCATAATTTAGACATCTTTCTTGTTTTAGACACCCTAAATAAATAGCAGTGGCAGACAATAACATGTATTATATTTATGTAATTGTATAGCAATGGCCTCCCATCTCCCCTCACAGCCATCCTAGAGAAAGAAGTAGGTATTAACTTATAGTACACTAAGCTACATGTATATTACAAAGCAACCATAGCCATGCAGATGAATAGATTTGCTGTTTTAATTGTATGGACTTTTCTACACAAGTCGGGAAAGTCTGACCAAACAAAATTCCCTGATTTTTCCCTGATTTCAGGAACTTTTCCCATTTCCCTGACTTTTCCCTGACTAGAAAAAGTGAAGTCTTTTTCCAGGTTTTCCCTTTCCAGGTTGACTGGGAACCCTGCCCACCCTCACACCTGCGTCCTGGAACAGCTCCTGTGAGAGACAGACACTGAGTGGTCAGTAGTGACCCATGCACCCACCCACCCTCACACTCCCATGAACCCACCCACCCTCACACTCCCATGAACCCACCCACCCTCACACAGCTCCTGTGAGGGATAGAGCACTAACTTGTTGGCAAACACAAACATTGCCCAGCAGGGACTTTCTCCGTCTCTAAGAAGCAGACCTTGGCCCTCCTAATTGTGAATAAATGAGTTCAAAAATGTTAAAAAATGTATTTCAAAATTTTCAAAATAGAGTCACAAACTTTTTTAAAGTGTTAAATATTTTGAGTGTGCAAATTTCGCAAAATTGTGTAAAACATCCATTCTACCAGATAAAAAAGCCCTTCTTTATTTTGAACTAAGTATCAACCTTTGAATATTGACCAACTAGAATGCTTCATGCCGTTGATTTAATAATCTAGATTTATACTGTTCATAGACTTAGGGGAAAAAAGTTTTTTTATATTTAAAGTGCACTCACTGACGTGCCGATCCACATGCATTACATAATTTATTGTTCTACCAGAAAACAATAAATACTGCACGTGTCTTGTTAATGTTTATGAACATCTTCTTTCTTAACTCATTCGTAGGTAGAACATTTTCTCTCTCTAACTCACTGGTAGCTAGAACATTTTCTCTCTCTAACTCTCCTGTAGGTAGAACATTTTCTCTTTAGCTCATTCGTAGGTAGAACATTTTTTCTCTCTAACTCACCTGTAGGTAGAACATTTTCTCTCGTGTGACCGACACAAAGGGCAGGATGATGACAGCCTTCCTCCGTGTCTCCAGGACTCTCTTGAGCACCAGCAACTCTGCCACCATCGTCTTGCCAGCACTGGTAGGGGCCGAGTACACAAGGTTACCCCCATCTATATATATACAACAAAAACACTTAAGCCTTGTTCTGAGAAAACTGGGCATAATGCATGTGTGCAAAGTGTAATCAAAGATAAGCCTGTGATGTTAATATGAAAAAAGTTACCATCAGCCGAAACACTTTTAATAATTTTCTGTGGGACAATTTTTTTTTTTTTAAATACACAATGTTATTTATAAATATTCTTTAGCTAGATACAAACACCAATAAAACAACATGTAATGGTTGACAGTGAAAGCAAGTTTTATTTGAGCCTCAATGAGGGGAAAATAGGGTTCAATGCAAGTGCGTAAATTCTTTTCACTGATTAATTTGTTTAGTGTGCACAGACTAATAAGATACAACACTTTCCACTTGCAGGGTATTTTTTGTTAAAGTGAAGTTTCCTTTTAGCTAAAATCCAGTTAAGACAGAAAGTGTTAACACTTTTATAGGCTAAAACTGGATTTTCAGTAAGTAGTGTAAAGTGTCGTCAGTGATAAGGGACAACACTTTTAGCGCACATGAATTAAGCACCATTTTCTCACAGCAAGACTTCTATGCATATCACTCAAATACAGCTACTCACTGAGTACGTTTCCAAGCATGAGACACTCAGCCTGCCATTGGAACATGTGTGTGATGCCTCTGGCTGCGTACTGGTTCAACACCACCGCCGGAAGGCCCCAGGATGACAGGGCCAGGCTGTCCTGGTCTACATCTGCACAGAAATAGGAGAGATTATATGTGCGCCTTGCTCTGGGAAAACAGGGTTTAATGCATGTGTGTAACGTGTCGTCCTAGATTAGCCTGTGCAGGCCACACAGGCTTATCAGGAACAACACTGTCTGCTTTCATGGTATTATTTGTTTAAAGGATGTCTGTTCTTAACAAAAATCCAGTTAAAGAGGAAAGTCTTGTCCCTGATTAGCCTGTGACGACTGCATAGGATAATCATTGATGACACTTAACGCAGAAGCAATTAGCCCCTTTTTTTAGGGCGTTAGACATATAGTTTTAGAAGTTGATGTTTGTTTGCCAACGGTATAATTTTTTTGTGATTATTATTTTGCTACAGGCTCAAATCATTGCTTTTTACTGAATTTTTAACAATTTTACATTAAGACAGACAAATGCATGAAGTCAGATCTTATTTTTGATTGCACAACAAAGACCTAATCCACTGCAAATAAATAAGTACAACCTGTAATAATTAACCCATAAAACGCACTTTTCCAATCCAGGAAACAAATCCAAATTGCCAAAATTCCCAGACGGAAGGAAAGTCGTATCCATTTTGTTCAAAACGTGAATTTTCTACATGTGAATAAATATAATGAGAGTGAAACTTAACATTTCATCAAAAAGGCATAAATATATAATGATGGGTTTGTGCAATTACCCAGCAATAAAAAAGACCCATAATTCCCAAATTGAAGATTAAATCATACTATTTTTCCCTATTTCAATTTTTTTTCCAATAATTTTTCCCAAGTGGTGTGATACAGGTACTTTTCCCAATTGGGTGAAAAAAGAAAGTTGAAATACATTAAACTACTTGCCTACAAGCATCCAGTCTTATACTACTTGTACAAGAGGATTATGAACAATTAACAATTACCAGGCATGATAGTGGAGGTGGCAGCTTGGTTCACACCAAGCCTTTTTCTAGGAAATAGACTTCTCTCATCGTCTGCAAGACTGGAACTTTCCAATGTCTGGTGCTCTTGTTGGCCTATGTCTGAGCCATGTTGGAGTTTTTCTGATTTTGGTGACTTTTCAGCTTTCTTTCTCTCCAATTTTGACTCGTCAATGCTTTCATTGTCAACGCACAAAGACTTAAAGAAGTCACTTTTATCTACTGACGTGTCTCTGCCAGTACCCAAGGCTGTTTCTGGTGATGTTACAGTATTTAGGATCTGCTTTCTGTTGTTCTTGCTGCTGTTTCGCTGACTCCTTCTGGGAGTGGACAGTGGGGCGGACTCTGCTGCTCTCTCATTTCGAGGCTTCTTAGAGTCAGATAAGTTTTTGTTTTTTGCCTTTTTTGCATCAGTTGGACTGTCCTTATTTTCTTTTGTAGTACATTGATTATTTCTGAATATCTGAGGCGTAGATATATCGACAGGGCTGGCAAAAGAAAGATCATGGAAGGAGGGCTGATGGTCAGAAATTCTAGACATGGATGCAGTCTTTCGAGTGACCGGAGTGGTAGCTACTATCCTGGCAGTTTTGTCACTTTGTAAAAAATGCTTTGTAGGGTTTGTTTGCTGTAAATTAGTGTTGGACTTTATATCAAGTTTAGTACTATATTGTTTCACTACATTCTTCTCAATGTGTTTTCCTATATCGTCTTTTTTGTGTACATTATTACCTGGAATGCTTTGCCGTCCATTAAGACCAGAAACTGCTGTCTCTTTAACACCCTTGGAGTTACTTTGCACTGATTTTGTAAGCACAGATGTATGGATATTGCCAGTATTTGGATTGCCATGGACTTGTTTTGATTCAGTTTTACCACCAGTACAAGCTTTAGATACAGCAATATTTCCCTGTTTATTTTCTGATGTAACCAATGTGGCCCCCTGAGGCGGATTTGCTGGCATGGCAGTCTTATAGTTCTGCTCAATCTTGTCCAGGGCTGATACCAGGTTGGGGTCATTTTCAAGGTCACAAAAGGAGGAACTAAAAGACAGATCTGGTTGATGAGTTAACCCCACCTAGAAGTAAAGAATGATGCTGATATAATATATTAGCAATATTCTGGGAAGACAGGTATTTATTCATGTGCACAAAGTGTTGTCCCAGATTAGCCTGTGAGATCCATACATGCTAATCAGTGATGACATTTTCAACTGTTATGGTATTTTTCTTTAAAAGGAAGTCCTTCTCTGTTAAAATCCAGGTTAAGCAGAAAGTGTTGTCCCTGATAAGCCTGAGCAGACGGCGTAGGCTTATCTAGGACAACACTTTACACACATGCATGAAGCTTGGTTTTCCCTGAGCGAGGTTCATATCTTTAAAGCATGTAGCAGTAACACTGGATAAAGTATGTGTGCGAATACATACAGCAGACTACACAGGTTGATTCAGGAAAGAGGTTTTCCCTTGCCGTATATTGATATTCAGTATAAACTTTCTTTAATAGAAAACAAAAAAAAAGCATACCGGTAAGTGTTATCCTTGATGACCCTTTGCGTGGTACAGACTAAAATTTAATTTAAATAATTATGTGCATTAAGTCTTGATGTTGTTATTTACAGACACAATTTCGGTTGGTGGGGAGGAATATATATTTATGTTATTGTAGTGACAAATTTTGTATACAGAACATGCAAAATTCAGGGCCCGTATAAGGCCGCATTCTAAATGGAAACAAAGTATATATCTTCCTAAACGGGACTTCAACATTGCCAATTGAAGGTTTAAAAAAAAATCCTAATCCAAAAGTTTGGCTCCATTCCCAAAATGCCGGAAAAACACTGACAGTGTTTTACTATTTTAATTCAAAAGTACTTCAAATGCAGTAATTGAAGTAAAGATCTCTGTTGCACAAAATTCATCACTCATGATGATGTGCAAACGGTATTGAACTTAAGCAGGATTGGTGATAAGCCATTTATGCGACCAGTTTAGCACACTCGGAAGAGCACTCTTCTTGACAGCAAGAGGTCCCCGCTGACAGTAACCAATTGACTGCACAATTTTTACCACCCGGCCAACTGTTAATCTGGCCCCAATAAATATATGTGCCGTGCTCTGTGAAAAGGGGGTTAAATGAATGTGCGTAAACTGTTGTCCAAAACTAGCCTGTGCAGTCCAGGCTAATCTGGGATGACACTTTGCGCACATGCATTAAACCACCTTTTCACAGAGCACTGCTCATATATATTTACCCAATAACATTTCTTACAGTCACACTGACCTTGACATGTTTAACATCTTTCTGGATATTGCTGCAAATACAAAAAGTATTTTTATACTTACAGGTGTATACATTGCTTAAGACATATACATAAGTTAAGACAGTCAGTTGGTCTCTGTGTGGTGTGACAAAAGCTTACAACAGATACTGTGGAATCTTCTAGAGCGCAGAGAGAGAGAGTCAGAAGAGCACAGTGAAAACACTGTAGAAATGGAAATCTTTGAGAATTGGCATGAGTGTTATAGGGCGAAGCTATCTGTGACATGGGCGATTCAGGACCCTAGCTCAGACTCATATTTTTGAATACAATGTTCAGTGTGACAGCCTCTACAAGGGACAAAATTGTCACAAAACCAGGTTTTCAATTTGAAAAAAAGTCTGATAAAGGGAGACTGAAATGATTGTTTATAATTAACCCCCCTTGTTTCAAAATAAATCTTTTTTTAGTCGTGGCACCCTTCGCCTTGGAGATATTGACGTAATTATTTTGGGCGACACACCATCCAATGATGGTGAACAAATGCTCATTTAAGGCCATTTTTGACCTTTGAACTCAAAGTGTGACCTTGACCTTGGAGATAACGACGTAATTCTTTCGCGCTACACACCGTCTAATGCTGGTGAACAAATTTGCCGAAAAATTTTAAAATCTCACTATGAACGACAAAGTTATGGCCTGGACAAGCTCGTTCCGCCTGCCCCCCAGCTCGTCCGCCCTCCCATCCGCCAGCCGACATTTGCAATCTAATAACCAGTTTTTTCCTTCGGAAAACCTGGTTAAAAATTGCCATATCCATGAAATAATTGTACTGCATTGGTTTAAAGTGAGCAAAACAAATGAAACAAGAGATGTGTTTGTCAGAAACACAATGCCCCCTATTGCGCCGCTTTGAAGCCATAAATTTTACCTTTGCCCTTGAACGATGACCTTGACCTTTAGCCACTCAAAATTTGCAACTCCATGAGATACACATGCATGCCAAATATCAAGTTGCTATCTTCAATGTTCAAAAAGTTATGACCAAACTTTAACGAAGGTTAAAGTTTTAGGAAAGAAAAAAACAATGATATTTGACCTTTGACCTTGAAGGATGACCTTGACCATTATTTTTCACCACTCAAATTGTGCAGCTCCATGATATACACATGCATGCCAAATATGAAGTTGATATCTTCAATATTGCAAAAGTTATAAAAGTTTAACCAAGGTTTAAGTTTTGTGACACACACATACAATGACTGACTGACACAATGACAGACAGACAGACAGGCCAAAAACAATATACCCCCGATCTTTCCATCTGGGGACATAAAAACAAACTGTTAAATGCTGAGAAATCAAATTTGTCATGAGGAATTTCAATATCTCAATATATTCTCCAGTGTTTGATTGCAATTATTTATACATACTGGTAATGTTTTCAGTTTATTTTCTCTCTCTTTACTGTAATGTTAAAAACTGAAAGCGAAATACAACTGAGATAGTTAGTATAATAAAATCATAATGAGCCTAGTTATGATTGGACTGGAAAAACTGAGCTGAATGCATGTGCATAAAGTGTTGTCCGATATTAGCCTGTGCCGTCTGCACAGGCTAATCAGGGACTATGCTTAGAAGCTTGTATGAAATTTTATTCTTTTAAACAAAAATTGAGTCTAAAAGGAAAGGGTCGTCCCTAATTAGCCTGTGTGGACTTCAGAGGCTAATCTGAGGCAACACATTACGCACATGAATTAAGCCCAGTTTTTCCATAACATGTCTAAAATACTTGCCTGTTGGTGATCTGGCGTGGGCGTTTCTCTGGAGGAACCAGGCTATGTGTTCTCTGTACGACTATTCCACCCAGTCTTTTACGACCAATATTCTTTTGACCACTCATGACTCAGCAGGGCAAGTCAACTCATGGCCATCTTGAAGTTATATCTATGAACAGACAATTTTTATCAATGAACTAACGGCTAAATTATATAAAAAATTAAAGAACATGGCCTCAATAATTTAATACACTGGTAAACAATATTAAGCTTCTTTTAAAGTTTATATATCAATTTAGCAATATTGTCTCATAAGCTCTAAGATTGCATAATCCAAACAATGGTCAGCTTTTTTTATCACCATTTGGGACTGGGACAGGGGCTCTTTAAATTAGGAAAATTCGTGTTTATTGACTAAAATTTGGAAATTGGTGTATTTTGTATTTTTGCTAATAAACAACAAATTTAGAATAAGTGTGGTAAATATTATATTTAAAAGGTTCAACCCATAGAGATGCATAGGGAAATCAACTTAATGTTGTGTTGTATTTAAAAACAAACTTTCGATTTGGAGAAATAAAGACTTTTTGACATGGGGAATCAGACTGAATAACAGCCTCAAAATTGACCAAAACAAACCACTGAGCGTGGGATCCATTACATTTTTCACCTCTCAAGATTTGAGTGATACTTCAAGCATCATTAAACATTTCTGATAAAAATGGCAATCCTTCATATTCCATTTTAAATAAATGTTCCACAATTATTTTAAGCACAACACATCCATTTTGGTTGAATCCACAACTTTAACCAATACATATACAGACATTCCCAAAAGTATTTTAAGTCCACAGGAATTGAATAAACCATGCAACACAACCCTATGAAAAGCAAGAATGATTCAAAAAGCCATGAAATAGCATGACAGTATTTACATGCAATGCTCATTTTCTTTTACATGGAATGATTTTTTTGTTTTCTGAAAAATGTAGGTTTAGAATCTGAGAAGGACATTGGAGTTACATTGGATCATAGACCACAAGCTGAACTTTGATGAAGAGCGTATTTTAGAAAAAGTCAATAAAGCAAATTCAGTGCTGGGTGTTATAGGCAGGTCTTTTGAACACATTGACAGTGACGCCTTTGTAATATTATATAAAAGTTTAGTCAGGCCTCACATTGAATATGCAAATCAAGTATGGCACCATATAAACGAAAACATCGATATGCTTGAAAATGTGCAGAAACGTGCTACGAAGCTTGTGCAAGGATTGAAAAACATGCAGTATGAGGAAAGACTGAGAACTCTAAGATTGCCAACATTAACCTACAGACGCATACATGGTGATATGATTGAAACATTCAAGATTTTGAATAAGAAATACGATTATAACCCAGAAGAACGTTTCAGCAAAAGAAGTGATATAACATCAGACAGAACAAGAGGACATGAACAAATGTCATCTAAAAAAAGGGCACGATTAAATATCAAAAAGCACTCATTTATAGTGTTTAATCTAGATAGGCAGAGGGGCATGGCGCATGACTTAAAACAAGGCATTTTGCACGGCGATTCTCTTACAAAGGGCACATTGGGTGTTTTCAAATTGTTGATACTTTTAATCACAGCCTAAAACTTGAATTTATAGTATTATACATTTTAAATGTTATTTCGTATATTTTTTGGAAAACATGCAAAACACAACAAGGGACAAAATTGTCACAAAACCAGGTTTTCAGATGAAAAAAGTCTGATAAAGGGAGACAATTCAAAATGTGTATTGTTAACCCCCTTGTGTAAACTTGACCTTGATTTCAATTAGAAAAAAAAGTCTGATAAAGAGAGACAACTCAAAATCAAAATGTGCATTGTTACTGATTGTTCATAGTTACATAGTTGTTTCAAAATCAATCTATTTTTAGTTGTGGCGACCTTGACCTTGGAGATATTGACGTAATTCTTTCGCGCGACACACCGTCCAATAATGGTGAACAAATGTGCCAAATGATTTTAAAATGTCACAATGAATGACATAGTAATGGCCCAGACAAGCTTATTTATGGCCATTTTTGACATTCAAACTCAAAATGTGACCTTGACCTTGGAGATATCGACGTGATTCTTTCACGCGACACACCGTCTAATGATGGTGAAAAATGTGCCAAATGATTTTAAAATCTCACAATGAATCACAAAGTAATAGCCCGGACAAGCTCATTTATGGCCATTTTTTACCTTCAAACTCAAATTGTGACCTTGACCTTTGAGATATCGACGTAATTCTTTAGCGCGACACATCGTCGAATGATGGTGAACAAATGTGCCAAATGATTTTAAAATCTGACAATGAACGACAAAGTTATGGCCCAAACAAGCTCATTTATGGCCATTATTGACCTTCAAACTCAAATTGTGACCTTGACCTTGGAGATAGACGTAATTCTTTCGCGCGACACACCGTCTAATGATGGTGAACAAATGTGCCAAATGATTTTAAAATCTGACAATGAACGACAAAGTTATGGCCCGTACAAGCTTTTCTGCCCGCCAACCCGCCCGCCGACATCGCCAATCTAATAACCAGTTTTTTTCCATCGGAAAACCTGGTTTAAAATCATTTTTTTAAATGTAACTGATCATGGCAGCTCTAAACTGAAATTGAACTTTCGAGATGCAGGGGTTTTTTTTTGGCCCGATTTTATAGCCGAAATTCGGCTATGTTCCCAATCCCAAAAAGTATACTTTTTTCCCAAAATATGGCAAATAATTCCCAATTTCCAAAAAAAAAAAAAAAAAAATTTTTTTTTTTTTTGAAAGAAGTCTAATGTGTATTTTATCTCAAATTCAATTCAATTACATCTAACAAAGTATTATATGATTTTGTTCTTTTAATTTGAATGATTATAAAGAGTTATATCAAATTTAGTATTTCCCTAACAGTGATTTTTTTTGCCCAAAATTACCGCCGAATTTCGGCTGCTTCCCAATCGCGAAATTCCACGTTTTTTCCCAAAAATCTGACCAAAATTTCCAAAAAAAATCCACATTTTCCCAAAAAAATAATTTTTTTTTGTTTAAGAAAGGAGTGTCTTATGATTTCTTAACTCTAGATTTCAACTTTATTTTTTTAAAACATCTTACATTTACTATATACCTTTACTTTAGTCCTTTTTGTCAATAAATAATTCCCAAATGTGCCACTATTATTGATTAAAAAAAAATTCCCAATTTCACCAGACTCCTTTTTTCAAAATGGCTAGAAAACCCCCTGTACATGCACTTAAAAACAATATTAATTCTGTTACTTATGCTCATATTTATAATTCTTAATTTTTCCCAATTTCATGGTTTTTTCGCGCTATTTTTCCCAATTTCACAGTTTATCGCGCTAATTTTCCCAATTTAAATGGCACAGGCTGTAACAAATAAAAGCAAAAAAAATCACTGCCTAATCAGTGGACTTTTCATGTGGAAAAAAAGGCTAATGAATTTATTTTCCCAATTTCATGAAAATGCCCAGGGGTTCCACTGGCCAAAAAAAAGTTGTCGCCATTTTTTCGCGGCGCGGAACTGTCAGTTATTCCGACCTTATTAATTATGACAATCGTCTAAGAAACCTTACAACATCAATGTCATTGAATATATTATTACTTTTAAAAGTATGTAAATACATAAATAATAATAAGTAACTTCATAAGTCTTAATAAGCTTTATTTATACATCAAAACATTGGTTTGCACATGATAAACAATCACATATAACCAAACCTATCTAATAATGTTAACATCAATGGAGCAGTATGCTGCATACATTTTTTATAAAAATTTATTTAAACATACAATCACACAAATGTACATCATCTGGAAGGGAAAAAAATTCAAACATCAGTAAATAAAGCCTCTCAATTTAATTGTTTAACACTTACATTTCAGAAAATAAAACATCTAAATTTAATTGTTTAACAGTTACATTTGGTCATTTGGCTTATATGATGCACATAAACTGAAAGGGAAAAAAATGATACACATCTGAACGACAAACATCTCAATTTAAATTAACACCGCCTTATATATGGTTATAATCATTGATCTTTGTGCCAGTTTGTCCTAAGTGTTACATAATTGAGTGTTCTTTATCATAAAAGAACCGTTAATTCGATAATAACCCCCATAAAACTTGACAATAGCAGTAAAAACACCGACTGTAACATTTTCACGCTTCCGTGATTTCAGTGCACTCTACACTGTAGGTCGCTTACATCGTCGTAAATCAATATTTACAACTTACAAACGCTGGCCGCTTATGCTCGGATGCGTGCTTTTCGACTCGCAGTACATTTTCTGATAGGATTTTACCGATTTTTTTTAATTCGCCACTTTAAAAAAATTGGAGCCACTTAAAAAAAATTAGCGCCTTTTGGCGCCAATGGCGATTGACAGCAGAACCCCTGAATGCCGATAAAATTCCCAATTCCAAAGCCATGGGCTATCTTCCCAAAAAGTGGGAAAAAAAACCCTGAGATGTTTATGACTAGCGTGCATCAGATTTGCACAACAACGTCACATTCATATTGAACGCTCTCGTCTTTTTCGAATGAAAAGGTTAAATGAACCAGGGACGTATACAAACACACGTGTTTGTAAACGTTCCTGAATAAACTCAATAACATGTGTTTCATAATGCCTTTAATAAATGCCACTTTTTAACTATAAATCTTGTCTGCATTCATTAATTAATGATACAGCGAACAAAGAAAATTTCAAACAGCATGAAATATCTGCGTGTTCCTCGTTACAATGAGAGTCAAACGAACGGCGGTACATGTATATGCAGGTTTGCCACTCATGGACCAGGTTGTCATTAAATACCAAAAAAATACTATACAGTAATATGTAAATAAAAGTTCTTAAAAATCGGCAAGGATTTGACTTGTTATAGACACTGTCACAGTACCGTAAAAACGCAGTCATAAGTCGAGATTTTTTACCTCCAAAATTTGATTAAAAAGCCGGTATCGACTTATGAGGTGGTCCATGAAAAAAATAATGAAATTCCATGAAAAAAATAATGAAATTCGACGAAGATTGATCACCGCGGCAATAGTTGTTGTTGTTGTATAAAAAAATCGTTGATTTACGACTAACAAAACGTCGTTTTTTTACTGATACTTACCAATTAATATAATCAGTTTGCAATTACTCTTTTTTTTTATTTTGATAATTTAATCCAAAGTCTTCATGTAAGCAGGTGTTGTTTTTTTACTGTTCATGTAAACAAAGAATCAAGGACATCATTTAAAGTCTCGCAAAAATTCGCAATATGTGTGAATCGACAGTTTGACGTCATCAAAGGAAAGCCGTTTCCTGTCAAGAAGCCATAAAGAACACCTTTCTCGCCGACAAAATTGGATTCCTTTGTTTAGAGAAGCGATATGCTTAACCAATCGCGTGTTTGTAACTCGCTTGCAATCGTCCCATTATGCTTGAGCACGTGTATAGCTCCGCCTTTGAAACTGTTTCAGAGAAAAAGGTGGAGTTAGCGGTCTCTTGGGTATGTCAATCATTGTTATAAAAACACGTTTTACCGAGACACTAATCAATTGTTTTGACAGTCAGATTAAAAGTACAAAGATTGGATTACAGTGATAATATTGTTTCATCGGATTAAAAGCAGAAAATAGTTTGTGGATAATTACTAGCGTGGATTATTGAGTGCAACCATTTATTAATTAGATAAACAAAAACACAACTGGACTTACAATAAATCTTTGAAAATGCCTGGCAAACGCAAACGCCAGGCTTATGACAATGCATTAAAATACGTGTGATAGAGTTTGCGGAGAATTTAAATAACAACAGTGCTGCTGAACGTGAGTTTATGAAATTCGTAAACAGAAAATTTCTGACTCGACTTATGAAGCTAACATACTCAAACTCTTCAATTTTGGTACCAAAGTATACCCCCCGACTTATGAGCCGGGTAGACTTATGACTGCGTTTTTACGGTATTCAAAACTCTGCTAATCTCTAAGTAATAACAACCTTTACTGTTACAACCCTTGTGCCTTACGAATTTTGATATTAACAAAAGATTTCGGATCATTTAAGTATAAATAACAATATGCAACATCGTTGATTTAGGTAAATTATATTTGTACCTCATGTAAGTGAGCGAAAATAAACAGTCATACGCGAGGACTGAATAACAACTATTGCTGGTTTATTTCAGATAAATAGTCTGCGCCTGAATTTTGGGTCGTCGTTGCTTGTCATTTAGAAACCTGACTATCAATAGTTTGTCAACCCAAAACCCACGCTATTTCTTAAGAACAAACTCCTTTTTCTGATTGGCTTCCATTGAAAATACTGCTTGGCCAATCAAAATGACGTATGCATCACAAAAATGCCTGTTAAAATGTCGTAGTTGGTGGGTTGGAGCTTATACCAACTCGCGCAATTAACTGATACGGGTTGATCATTGATTTTTACAGCACTTTTTGGGTAAAAGGCCCTCTTTTATTGCGTCATACGCAGTCATGCATTAATACGGGCAAAAGCCCGCGAAGCGGGCGTTGACCGTTCATACATATGGGAATTTAGACATAAAATTACATAAGAATACCACATATGGATACGTCTCAAAAAAATTTGCCACGCGACATATATTTTCGCGATGCTATTTATGGCCTTGAACAAATCAAAAACACTTTGACATATGCTAAATCACATGTAAATACATACCTCTGGAAAAGTTATATCAATGACATCATAATTGTGTAGCGAATCGCACTAAATATTCTCGCATTATTTGTTTTTCTTCGCAACCGTTCCAGAATTAAGTCATTACTCAATTATCTCCCCTGAATGCTCTTCTTCAGTGAGTATAAGCCGAAGACTGGTTCACTACATATAGTTACAGTCTTTACCAAACACAATTTAAGTGAACATAACCCGTCTTAAATATATTGCCGAATCTTAGATTTCTGTCGAATTTATTTGCTTTGATCTTTTCGATATCTTATTGTTATTATTATCCTGACAAATCACAAACGCTTGTTAAAAAAGTATTTGTTTTAAACATTATAGTTGGCATCTCTATTCTTCCAGTATTCTCGCGGTATTTCAATAACGACACCCTACTGTTTATTTGTCAGAATATGTGACGCATTTTCATTCGCTCTCAGAAAGCATTCTATACATAGATGGTGACGTCACTTCGTTATTGTGAGTAAGACCGGTGTGTACACAATGTCTCAGTCAGACGTTTTTATGAGCAATATTCTGGTAAGTTGTCGTTGTTATCCACCAGAAACACATTTATTCACAAAATTTAAAGATATTCCGATCTGTTTAGTCTTTTAGCTTTAATTTTTAACGTATTTACACCTCGTCTGCTCGCACTTTACCGATATCCCGAAAGGTTACATATCACTATAATTAGTTTAGGCCTAAAACCACAAAATCCGATACCGTTGGATTTTCGTACTACAATCTTACGTAAAAAATCTTCCAGATTCGAAATCAACAAAAAACAAGACATTTATAAATTGTCTGCATTATTGATCAAATTTTAAGATATTTGTTGGTTTTCCGTTTTTAGAAGCTGTTCTGCGAAGCCGAAGGCAAGAGCTGAGCATCATACAAGCCATTCTATCCAGCAAAACTGACAGTTTTGGTTTACAGAAATCAACAAAGGAGGGATTCCTGATCTATCAAATTTCCAAGCTATACACACAGTTATTATCTGTGGTGATCTTTATTGGTTCTGCTTGTTTACTTGGATGGAACATGTGTGAACTTTTATAGAACTTTGAAAAGTCTATATATGTCTATCTATAAACAAAAATCAGCTATTGTATAATAAGATCAGATGTGCAAACAATGTCAAAGGGTTGTTAAATTAACAATTTGAAGGCAATTATGCTGGAAAAAAAATGGAAGTTCCCATGCAAATTTTGTCTGTATATCGACAAGTGTCTGCCGATAATTGTCAAACTAGTAATACAAAACTTACAAGTATGTAAAAGCACTAAGTACCTGTGATCATTTTTAGTAAGATAGTGTAATTCTAAACAGTAGCAAATAGCTTGTTTAGTAAATGCATAATGTAATTAATATGATTTCCGTTCTATTGTGTAATTAATAAATTGGTTGTTACTTGTTAATCCATGATAAATGTTTTATGGCTAGTACAAAACCAGCAATGTTAATTTTGTAAAAGGTAATACAATAACACCACTTAGTAATTTCATATACGTAAATATTCTTGAAATGTAGGTTGATGATTGTGTTTTAGTTTTACTTATTTTGTAACTATTATTTTATGTGCAAATAAATGATGTGAAGTGTTTTGTATCTCCACACAATACCACATACCTTTTTATATATGTACTGTGTTATGTGTTATTTGAATGTTTAAATAAAAAAAATGGATGATATAACATGATGCATTCTAATATTTGCATTCATATTGTAACTATAGAGCTAGGTGTATGCAGTTTAGACTGTGATTTTAGAATTGCTACAAAATGGCTAGTTTTTTAGTGGCGACAAAATTTAAACTATTCAACAATAGTTTGCGAAAGAAAATTAGAAACCTGCAAGATACCTGTATTTATTAAATATTTTAATTGCGAATCAAGTATGTTGTTATGCTGTTACACATAATTATACATTGATAATAAATAAGAAGACAATTAGTGGTGTTAACGTTTCCCAACAGTAGAAATCATTCTTCTGATGAAGTCAGTGATATACAGACTAAGCTCCAGGTATGGCTTTCAATACGTAGTGTGTGTTATTTGACAGTCTAAAACTTATTGGATTCAACAAAAATCCTGTCAAATTTGTCAATCAAAATTGATTTGACACATCACATGATTTTGATTATGTTAAATCAGTGTACTGTATGCTAAATGCAACTGCTTTAGCAAGCTGTCAAGTTGAATTGAGACATTTGATGAAACAAACTGTTTCCTGAGTAGGACCAGTACTTAGTGTCTATATGACGTACCATGACGTCGAAAGTCTGCAAGACCTACTAAGTAGATCGAGAAATGTACTTCACCGACCCTTGAGTGTTAGCCAATCAGAAGACACCTTACGTCTGTTGCTTTTAGAGATTTTTGACATTGAACATTATTATTATTATTTATACCGAATTATGCCACAATCGACCGCTTACTCATAGATATTGTGCGTATTTATGAAACATTATTATTATTATAATTTATACCAAATTATGCAACTATCGACCGCTAACTCATAGATATTGTGCGTATTTATTGACCTGGCGTGGCGGAATTAACCTCTGACTTATGCAAGTTATGGTTATCACAAAATACCACCAACGGGGAGTTTATAATACATTATTTATCCCATTAATGCTTGGTAACTGGTTACCGTTGGGAATTTCCAACACAGTAATGCGCTGGACGGTCGTGATACTCCGCCCCGCATGATCATTTCAGACACGCAATATGCTGAACAATTTAAATTTTAAAAAGGTAACAATTGAATCTTCTTCAAATTTGTATATAATCTATTTCAATGCATTAAATACTTGAAACTTCTATGTGACGTTATTTTGCCATTCTGATATTTTTATTCATTTTGTCCTCAACTAAAGTTTTAAACATTTATTATGAATAAATCTGAATGAAAAGCGGCTCAAGAGACTAGTGTTTTGATTGGCTGTTCAGAAAATGTGTACGTAGAAGTACAAACATGTATGTCGAAGTACAAATTGTACTTTGTCGTACAAATATATACTTTGAATTCCTGTGGCTAGAAAACAAAAAAATATATAAGATGCTAGATCTTCAAGCTTGGAACATGTAACTCGTTTTAAGATTGATTTTTTTGGATGCATTACTAAATTATTGCAACAATTATCATATTTTGAACACAATCATGTCCATATATTTATTAATAATACATGGTTATCAAAAAAACTTAAAAAGCTTTTGCCCGTAAATTAGGTAGCACCTATAATCATATTATGAGTGTCTTGGGGACACTGAGATAACACACGATTGCAAAAGCAGATAAGATTTGATACATATGGATCTAGATAAAAGGGCACGTGGCGCTAATTAACTTTGAAAGGGGCAGTGTGGCGCTCCGAAAAAATGGGCATGGGGGGGCGCCACACTGATTAGGCCTGGATAAAACACTAATTTAGTTTCAGAGCAGTTGACATTTGCAATAGTTAACCACCTAGTGTGTTTAATTTAATGCGCAATCAGTAAGAGCTTTTGAAAGTAGACCGATTCTGGAATGATCAAGAGATCAAGTACAATTACAAGTCAACAGTCGTCACGGGGCTGAATATCCATTATGTTGACGAAAACGAAGAGCTGGTGTCACAGGAGTAAATCCCTTCTACCAGAATCTACTATGTAACTATGTAAATATGTAGCTTTACTCGCGAAAACATGTTACAATGCGGGCAACGCGTCTGTTCTTTCGAACGCAAGCTTACTAATCATAATTATCTAATGGCTATTTTCTTTAATTAGTTCAATGTCGTGATGGATCAAACAATGTACCAGTATCGTGTAACAATATTTAAATGGACAAACAAAATCGTGAAAAACCATCCGATTCCATAAGGAAATGCGACCAACACAACCTTTGAAAATGGCGCCGTAACGGCCTAGTCCGTAATGTCCAGCGGCTGTTTGCAGCCGAAACGGTTACCTTTGATTTATCGTGCATTTTGTTTAGAATGTCATAAACATTGTATTGACGGACGTGAATCTGACTTATTTATTCTGATTGTGAGTATTTACTATTTATAAATGTCATTCTCTATCGAAGCCATGGATTATTACATATTTCGGTCAAATAAATAAATATTGATAGATCTTTGATTGCAGTATGAGACGAGATCACATCCGGTCACACAGGGGTGCACGGAGAGGTTGACCGTTCTATTTGATGCATTATATGCAGTGTTGTTAGTTACTGCAAAGAATGAACTACAACTGCGCACATAAGCATGGCTCCCACGGCGCCCACATGATAACCCGAACGTCGAGATGCGCGTTGTACTGTAATCGTCAGTAACACATTGGCAACGCTGTGTGAGATGTTGGACAATCGCCTACCGGTAAATCATTTTGAATTTTTTTTAGAAGACATCGGCGTTTGCGCGTGACGCTGGAGACAGCACTCTGTGAATGCCATAGAAACACGGCTGGATCTTCTAGAGATCAATGAAAGCGTCATGAGAACGCTGTGCAAACGCTGTAGACATGGGATTCGTATTGGGCATTTACACTGCGGTCATGGGTAAAACTAAAAAGTATTATGTGACCAGGCCCGGTTCAGCTTTATTTCACCTGTATGTGATATGGATGCATACACATGGCGATATGCCTATTATAGATGCGGTGTTTCGTCGGGGATGAGGTAGATCTACGCTTTTTTTCCTTGTATTGCCTAGCAACGAATGGGCCGGCTATTTGTTACGGCAGAGTGCTTGAATACACTCTCAAGGATCTGGATCGGGGGTTACTAACATAAGTATGTGCACGTTGTAATGATTAACTATAATGCGTTCCGTTTAAATGCCTTGAAATATGTTGGGACGCTGTAATGAGATTGACGCTGTACGAACGTGATGAGGGCGCAGGAGCAGCGACATACATGAAAATTTTACACTGACTTTCTGTTGCTGCGATCACATGTCACTCTTACAAATTTTTAAAACGCCATGCAAGCGCATTTGCATTGATATCGGATGTGATTGGCCCTTTTCAAGAAATGGACGTTTATATAATCTTTCAGGAAACGGATAAAAAACCAGACCTTGAAACATTTGCCTTTGAATATCATGGAAATTGTGATGTTATAAGGCTTTTTTTCCTTCTGTGAGAATGGCCGGTTTTCACAATTTTGGGAAAATTGCGACTCAAATTTTCACAATTTTAAGAAGTTCGCGACTCAAATGTTCACAATTTCAAGAAGTTTGCGAATCAAATGTTTACAATTTAAGAACGTTCGCGACTCATTTTTTTCACAAAATGGGTAGGTCAAGGCCGCTTCACAAAAACAGAAAAAACAGTCCTGTGTTATTTAACTCAGAAAATACTACTTAGTACTTTTCCTATGACTTACATCTGAAATAGAAGATATTGTTACGTTCCAACTGTGAATGCTTGTGTACGTACGAGTAATACACTGACTTTTCAGCCGTCCACGCTGCACTTTAAAACATATGAGGAATGCACACAACACTGTTCGAAAAGTTATTAACTTTTATTGTCGCACGTTGAACAAAATAATCATTTCTGTATGCAACTCAAAATGATTACATTGGTACCTGTTTATATATTCTTATAAAGGCAGTTGGTATATTTTCACCTGAGCATTAGATTTCATACAGTTCATTATTTGAAGAGTTACAAGTTTACTTGTTTAATTTATGAGTCTTTCACAATCGATAATGGAACCAATTTTAAGTACATCAAATGACGATAAACGCTTCCAAATGTCGTAATGAAATGCCACAGGTAAGTACTTTAAGTATGATGTTAAATGAGCTCTTTCAAATAAATACAAGTGAATATTAAGCTTTTGCTGTTAATTTTATAAAAGGACCTGCCTATAAGTTTTCGTTATGGAACTGAGCTGATGACCAAAAATTGGTCGTCCTATGGCCGTATGGGCAAATGTGGCCAAACAAGGTCATCTAAGGCCATAACTGGTCATTGAGCGGGCCAGTTGGCCATGGGCGCCCCAAAAATGGCTAGTTCTTCTTGAATGCTCTGAGCTTTTATGAGTACATTCGTACAGCTCATAGTTCTTCTTGATAAAACCAGATTCAGTGTAAAATAATGTCTCACATATGTCCATAAAATCGAGTTCAATCAACCTAATACATCGTAACAAACACAATTTATGTTACCATCGACACCCGTTTACGTGTATTTTGCTGAGAAATGCTCAAAACATAAACTTGATAACAAATCGTTTATGGCGGAAGTTGTGAATTGTCGATTAGTGCAAAGCGAAAGAAAATGTTACACTGTACAAATTGTTTTCACCGTAGTATCTGACGATCTGGTCTTATGGTAGCAGTTGAAATTGTATTGCGTATAACAGTGTAGTTTGAATTAGGACACATTCGTATTATTATTCTCGCTGCGATCGGATAAGTGGTAGAGTCCGTGCTTTTAGATACGGCATTGTAGAAACAGTTATTGCGCTGTATACTAATTGAACTGAAAATCCGGAAATAATGGATATAGTGTCGGGTGTTCTTACATGCCTAGAGATAAGGCTGTATTATGTAAAACTTAATAAATATTTTCTTTTTTCATGCTATACAATTTAGTATTTAATTAATTTACGGAATGAAATAAATATTAGCATAAACGTATATAGATGTATGTACTTATGTACATATTGTAAAGCTTGATACTGTGTGTGATTATGAAATAAATATTAAAATAAAAGTGCATAGATGTATGTCTCCTAGTGTACATATTGTAAAGCTTTGATAATGTGTGTAAATATTAAAATACATATTAAAATATAAGTATATAGAATCCGTCCCTTGCAGTTGTCTATCAGTATGGTCGTTCGTTAGTGGGAGACAGTGGACTGAGAGACGTTTAAGAGAGTTGAGTGCTTGAGGCTGTCTGTATTAAAGACTTTGTTGACTAAAGAGATGGGTGAAAGTGTGTTATGCGTAGGGAAGGTTGCGTGTTAAAGAATTGTTCTGTATGCGAGTGTGATCTTTGTCAGTGTTTGTTCGAGGTGCTGTGTAAAATGCGAATGTGTTGGTGTGATAGGTGTTTTGGGAAGATTTTTCATTTGATTTTTGTCACTGATTAAAATGTAATGATAAACAGACAAGAATAACAAGCGAATCATATATATTTATACTGACATATCCCCAGGAATTTGGTCAGGCACTGCGGCAGGCGGTTGTTTTCGAATTCTTTATATACTTTCTAAATGTTATACATCAAAATCCACACTACTTTGGAGCTTCCAAATCACAGCATTTATTTTAATATTTATGTATTTGTCCTCAGTTCATTTCATTTAAGTCATATATTATAATATTAAAGAACAACAAACAAAAAACAGAAAGCAAAAAAAATATTGAAAAACATTCTGTGAAAATCTTGCTTCCCTACTACTGGTCGTTTATTAGATTGTATTCTGTCATGCACAAAGACTAAAGAAAAATGTGTTGCAGGTATATAGCGAATTTCGTAAATACGAAAAAACTGTATATCTATTGGATCTGAATATATTAAATATTGGTACTGTTAAGCTATAGTCGCCGTAAAGAAAATATTGTGAACAAGATGTTTTCATGTGGGCGAGATCAATCAAATTAGACGTTTGATTCCAATTAATTGTATTTATAACTTTAATTATGCAAACCGCAACACAAATCAGTTACGGTTTATTTTTGAAGCAAGTTCTTTATACTTTTTAATTTTCTGCAATAGTCGCAAACAATTAAAATATTTAAAAGATCGCTGTGGCGTAGTGGATATGGTGTCCGCCTAGCGATCGGGTGGTCACGGGTTCGAACCCACTGGGAGCGTTCCTTTGATCTCATCCAAAAGACACCAAGTACTGGTTCTAGTCCCAGGAAACGGACTCGAGAGCGTTTATAAGGCATACGGCTTTCGATGCAATCGAGCTACAATAAATAGGTTTAAACTTATTAAAAAATAAATAAAAAATGAGCATATCTTTAATTGCTCTTATTCCACATGTACCGGTAATAATAGACCATTATCGGCCATTATTAGGGGACAAACACCTTAATTGATCCCCATGAACGACCCGCAAATCGTTCATACGTGTTATCTAAGCCCCTTATGCACACACCGCTGATAAGAGCGTGCATGTGTTGATTGAACATTTGCCGAATGCAGACAGCAAGCGCTTGTGAGAATTTCAAGTGCACGCATTTTAGCCCGCTTGGCTAAAATTGCCTGGGCAAATCATAATTCTTATAATCCATGCATTACACTTTTGTTATTTTCTATTTTGTATATGGCTAAAAGCAATTGTATGCTTTAGAGTTAATACATGTTGCTGCTGTAGATGTTGTATTATCATCCCCTTACGGCAGATCTAAGGGTCGTCGTTTCTTTTGTTTCTTCCAAAAGTCTGTTGTCTTACCGCTATTCATATACAATTACCATAAGTATTAATTGAAATTTGAACAAATTACATATAAAATTTCTGTCCATTTAAAACAAATATTTAATATTTGAAAATAAACTTTCTTAAAAACATAAATTGTATGTTCGGAGAAAAGCATATGTAAATAAGGCAAACCGTTTATTGGTACATATTGTTGTAAACACACCGCGTGCGTTCCTTTAATTTTTCTTTTGGTTAATAAAAACTGTTCCACAAGTTGACATTTACATTTACGGTTGACGTGTTTGAAACTTTGATTAAAATCTTTCTTCTGCGAGCACACCATATCATGTAAGTTATATTAATTTGCTCATTATAGATATATTGACGACCTATTTGTGTTAATTCATTCCAGAAAATAGTTTTTGTTGCTAATTTTACCAATAAATCAGCGCCCGGAATCCAGGCGGTAAAATTGCTATGGTAAATCGTGAAACCAGTTGCAACTCCTATGGCAAGCGAAATGCACATTAATTCCTTAAACCACGGTTTAACAGTTAACTATATAGTTAAGAGACTTTGAACCCGGGTTCAAAGTGCCGTTTGCACATTAAATCCTTAAACCCGAGTTCAAGAGTTTGAACTGCAGTTCAAAGTCTCTTAACTCTATAGTTAAGAGAGGACCAATGAAATCGCGGCATTTACCTTCTATATTTAGCTAATTGTGGTTTAAGCTCCGCTGATTGGTTGTCTCTGAATTATGTAGATAAGAGATTTGTATCTATTTATAGACACACTTTGAACTGCGGTTCAAACTCTTGAACTCGGGTTTAAGGATTTAATGTGCAAACGGCACTTTGAACTCGGGTTCAAAGTCTCTTAACTCTATAGTTAACTGTTAAATAATTAATGTGCATCCCTCGCGTCTTAACCCCAGTTTAAGACTTTGAACCGCAGTTTAAGACTTTGAAAAATAGGTTAAGACTTTTAGGTGTTTGGTTGTCTATGCACATTAATTATTAAATAATTAACGCCCGTCCTTTCGTCATGTGATTTGTTCCTGGCGCATTTCTATCAAGATGGCGGCAGATGAAGTTAGTGAATTATTACGCACGTTTGAAACAGCATTCCAAGATATAGAAGGAAAACTTCAAAGTGGTTTTGCAGACAACGCAGACTTCGTCAAAAGTGTGAGGTTATTGCAGCAAATAAGGTTATATTTATATATTTTCTTTGTGATCCTTTTATGGTATAAATCTGATAGAAATACCCCAACCCGAAATACAGTCGATTCGGTTTGGTGTACAGTTTGTCAATCAGCTCTGGAAAATCAGAAGTTCCGATTAATTTGTATTTGATTTTCCATAATGCCCCAATAAAAAAATGATAATTGTCTAAGGTATACATTAGGTAAAGGAATAAAGTAACACAGTTTTAGTAAGAAAGCTTTTGTATTATGCTTACAGGGGGGATAAATGCAGCAAAAAGTTAACCAGAACTGATTGAATGAGTAATGTTTTGAAATGCGCATATGGAAATAGAAGGCTTTATTATTTTCAAATACAAAAATTGCTGATTGAAAAAAATGCCTTGATAATGTTTTGAAATACTAATTCTGTAAGTTGAATGATATTAAATAATTTTCCGAAAAGGTGAACTTTAATTGGCTATTTTTGACAAAAAACTGCATTTGCAGTCTGGCCTAACCTGTTATCATACAAAATAAATTGTACCCTTTATTTTTACATCATCTCACATTGACACTAAATTCCGAAAGAAACTGTTGTGGACTGGACTTGTGAATTAACGTTTTTTGCCAGGTTATTCTAAACTGGTTGACTGACTGTACAGTCAAGTTACCATTACCGGATCATTACCCATAGCGGATCACTTTGATGTTCAGGACCATGCGTATCGCGATAAATAGTTGACATTTTTAGATGATATTTTGCACACAGCATCACCAAGGTCGTTTTTTTTTCAAATGTATTGATTGAGTCGTAATCGGAGCTATTCGTTTTCAAACATTTTGGTATGTTTTGGCGACATGTATATACGACTTTGTTGACTTCCGTCTCGTTTTCAAATAGAGGTTTAACATTATACGCGGCCACATTCTAAAGCTCTGTTGGAAAGTAAAGAGTTTACGCATTAATTTAAAGGCCATTTAGTAGTCTTTCACCCTGCAAAAGTCCGTTTCAGTTTTGATTCGTGTTTAAGATTTTGCAACACCTTTAATGAAATGAAGAATTAGGGCAATAACGGATCAAGCGTGATAATATGTGATTGATAATATAATATATTAAAATATATGCACATCTTGTTGATTCTTTCAATAAATGATCTCACTCGTAATGTTTTATTTATGTTCCATGATCAATACCGATGATTAGATATGATTAAAACAATTAACATTGTTTATAAGATGCCCATCTTTTCGATCTATTTAGGTTTTTCAACAGATAATTCACACAAGAACACCATGCGAAACGTGTATATAAAAGATCACATATAGAAAACAATTCAAAAAATAATGAATATTATTTATAACTGACAATGTAACTTGGTCGTTGTAAACAACACAGTTCATGTTTCGATAATTCAAATAGCATATGTTAGATGCCCCTGGAGTGGTTTCGATCGCGTGATCCGTTACGGCTACAACTGATCCGTTAATGCATGAATTCTGCGGCAAAAAAAGGTATCACAAATACATTTTGCCTGCGATTAAAAATAAAACTATGTGCTGAATCAGTAAGCAAAGTAATATTTAATCAAACTGGTGTAAAAGAAGTCTCAAACGTTTATTGCTTTTCATCAGAACAACTTTATTACGCAAGGAAAGTGACATAAATGAACTGTACCACTCAATGCGACCAACGGTTCCTGGAGTACTTAGTAGAATTAAGTACGAGTTCAGCGACCATAGCATAACATTGCGGTGTGCTGAAGAGCGCATCAAGGAGTATCTGGAGATCTTCATAGAAGACCATATTGGTGACCTGGGTTTACCTAAACTCTTACAATACTGGACAGCTTCAAACATTCTAGTGGTGCCAACGCTACATGTTTCCTTTACTTCTCAGGAAGGTGCGGGAAGGTGCCCCTTTGTGAACTCGTGCATTGCACAACTCAACCTGAGTAGAATGTTTGTTTCTTGTGAGGAATTTGTGCATGAGTTCAAGTGTTACTTGAACAGTGGGGAAGCACAAGAATTTGACAGTATTTGAGTGTGTCCAAGAGTATGAGATAGCTGAGATCACTCAAATACTGTCAAATTCTTGCTTTAACCTACTAGTATATTCTTATGGGCCCGCTTCATCAAACATCGTACGACAAATTTAGCATACGATACGAATTTCAAAGAAACATTATTTTAACAGGCCGAAGCATATTTTTGCTTATTTCTAGTAAAAGTATTTATTTCATCATTTTCTTACCAATGCCTTTTATCTTGCGGAGCTATTTATCAACAGCTTGTATATTTTTAGTTTTTAAATTTAAGTTATAAATTAAGATTGTTGTACGATCTTTGATGAAACGGTCCCATAAAAATATACGTTAAAGCAATCGTGAAAGAGAATGTGGGAAAATGTAGCTAGAAATGGTTTTGAACATGCATAATTGTGTCGTGTTCTGAGAAAACTGGGCATAATGCTTATGCGTAAAGTAACACTTTCCGCCTTATCTGGATTTTCGCTAGGAAGAGACATCATTTAAACGAAACATTCCACAAAAGCGGAAATTGTCGTCCCTGATTAGCCTGTGCGGACTGAACAGGCTAATCTGGGATGACAATTTACGCACAAGCATTATGTCCAGTTTTCTCAGAACGCGAGACAATTATGTTTATGATTCATTGCATAGTTTGTTTATTTAATTTACTACAAATTTGTATTACATTATGTCTACCTTGAGGTTGTTGTACATCTATAATTATGTTACAATTATAGTATTTTCTGTTAACGAACAAATGCGTTTGTATCGAATACTATGCATTAATATTGTTTTCTACCAAATGTTTTCTTATAGGGATCACTTGTCCGTCGTCTGTCTCGTTAAAAAGTATTAATAGCATCAGTTTGAAACTTTATACATTAATAGGCTTCATTGAGTGGGAGTGCGTCGATAAAGAACTCTTAGCATCCCGTTTTGTTAACTTATTTATAATTAATGCATAACCATTATTCTTGTATTAGTTAAGTTAAATTGTCATAATAAAAAAATGTCATATCATTTTTCCATTTTTCTTTTTTTGTGTAACGTTTTGTAAATAAAGCTTTTATTTGTTATTATTATTATTATCAATACGGATGTTTTAGTCCGGTCTGTTTTCCAAATCGTTACAATGGTATAGTGGTATAGGAGAGGTTGAACATATGATTTTGATTAATAAAGGATTTATATTATTAAACTAGTATTTTTTTCTTATTCTCTGTACAAAGATTGATTATATGAAGATTTGCTACAGTGCATATTTATCAATGTATTTGGTTTCGTAAATAAATCGGAACTATCCACTTCCGGGTTAAGTAATTGAGATAATTTAGCGATTACATCCATAAATTTGGTAATAAAACGACAACATGAATTAACAACATACCTAATATCACATTTTCTTCCCATGCAATGCAGTGTCAACGGCTTAAACTCGTGGAAAATTGAGAAATGTTATCCGACGAGATTGATTTTTTACCCATCATCGTCGCATGTCATTTTCAAGGTCAACCGGTGTTTTGTGAACACTCGCACCGCATAAAACCCATTGAAATAAGTTATATTACACTTCATTTTGATTAATCATTACCTTTACTTGATAGGACATTCGCATGGTGTGTCAAAACTTTCATTTTAGTATTTTTACTGTATATATTCAACAGTTAGATAATAAATGTACATTCCGCGCTTGTTAACCCCAGTTTAAGACTTTGAACCGCAGTTTACACTCTTGAACTCGGGTTTAAGGAATTAATGTGCAAACGGCACTTTGAACTCGGGTTCAAAATTTCTTAACTATATAATTAACTGTTAAATAATAAATGTGCATTCCATGCATCTTAACCGCAGTTTAAGACTTTAAACCGCAGTTTAAAGTCTCTTGACCCTATAGTTAAGAGAGGACCAATGAAATCGCGGCATTTACCTTCTATATTTAGCTAATTGTGGTTTAAGCTCCGCTAATTGGTCGTCTCAGATAACAGATTTGTATCTATTTTTAGACACACTTTGAACTGCGGTTCAAACTCTTGAACTCGGGTTTAAGGATTTAATGTGCAAACGGCACTTTGAACCCGGGTTCAAAGTCTCTTAACTATATAGTTAACTGTTAAACCGTGGTTTAAGGAATTAATGTGCATTTCGCTTGCCATACAACTCCCAGGACCCGGAGGGTCAATAGCTGGGAGTTGGATTATTGCAACTACAAAAATGGCCAGATCAGGGCGACCAACTGGTCGGAATCACAGGTGAAGGGCGCGTGGCCAAGTCACTTTATAACTATCAATTTGTCATAAAACAACATTTTTTATCATATTGACAACAACAAAAACTCAAAAAAAAATCTGATATGATATATATGAACAAGGTAGGTATCTCTTGACACAGGAAAATCACCTTCATCAACATTTTAAGCCATTAAGTGCCTAAATGGCGGTCGATTTTCGTAATCTATGTACCATTTTGTTGGGAAAGGTTGCATCGTGACGAAATATGACCACAAACGGCTACTTGCCAACATAAACTACAAGAAAATACTTCTCGAACTCGTAGAAATACTTGGTAGGCTTCGATCTGACCGATAGTTCAGTGCCGATTTTACAAGAGTAAAACTATCGAAATACCACAGCTACCGAACATAATACGCATTAGTACAATAAACAAATAAGAGTTTATCAACTTACAACACAGATTTGTCCTTTTGTTTGCGTTATAACGTCGAAATAATTGTAAATCGGGAATTTTTTATCGGCAATTTCATGTCAAGTTCTGTGTCGATTAGACGCACAATTTAAATACGGTTCTCGGTTTCAGGTACTCGGTAATTATGAAGCGCGGAACCAAAAGTTCGATAAATAGCGTAAGGTGAAGGACGGATCATCGTACACGATTGAAATAAACATTTAAACTTAACGATTATATTAGTTCAGTTGAATTATCCGAAGGGATATTAAATAATTATAACTCTCTGATTATACTCCTTTAATTGACGTTTCGGCATAATGCCTTTATCAAAACATTGGAAATTATATGTTAACAACATTTTTACGTCTTTTGACTGCACAATTTAAATAACAAAGAAAAATGTTTTTAAACGTCAAATGACGTTGTACATGATGACGTCATAAATGGCGTTATTTAAAATGGCGCCAAAAAATGTAAAAATTCGCCAAAAATGAAATGACGTTAAACACTTACATATTTTGTCTTAATCTTATGTAAAATGTGTGCTTTATATATTTAATAAATTGATATTTTACAATAAAACAATCATCATCATATGTAATTATAATCGACCTAAACTAATTATCATTAATTAAATAGGGTAAACTTATTTAATGACTTTAATTATTTCAATCCATATCTATGTAAAATATTATAATGATATTTGATTAAATAATCATATATACTTGCTATTCTATATAACATATACACATTATGGATAAGATAAATTGCATAAAGTACTATTATTTTTACATACATTTAGGTTGATGTTTACTATAAAATGTTTTTCACATATATTTTTTACAAGATAGTTTCCCGTAGCAGGACATCAAGTTGATTTTTTGTATTAAGTCCAATTGGCGATTGTGTTTGAAACTTCTTTATGAATTCCAGTTCTTTAATAAGTCTGTAATAATGGGAACTGTCTCTTATTTGTGTTAACACTGATACACCCATATCCTGCACTCTGTGGCCAGCACCATTGAAATGTTCTGAGATCGGTTTATTTCTTCGTAGCCGCACGTCAGCCTCGTGTTCTTTGGCACGTTCCTTTAATGATCTGCTTGTCTCTCCGACGTATACCATCTTTTGGCATTTAATACAAAATATACCGTACACCAAGTTATAAATGTTACAGTTCTGTTTTATTGCTTCGTTTGGAATTTTGCTTGTGGGTTGTTATGAAAACCTCTTTTCAACATTTTACAGACTATACAATTAGTTTTACACGATTGTGGTATTAGTTGAGAACGTTTGTTTATTTCTTTATTTGTTTTTCCATGAACTAAAATGTCACCGATATTCCTATCTCGTCTGTATGCAACTATTGGTACGTCTGGGAATATATTTTTCATTCTGTCTGATTTATATAGTTTGTCGGTATGTTTTCGAATTATTGAGTGGATATTTGGAAGGTTGTTAAAATAAGTTATAGCTAGTGGTACTCTCTTGTTGGCTGTTCTATTTGTTTCTTTTTTCTTAAGTAAGACTTTCCTATTTAAATTATCAACTCGGGATAATTCATGGTTTACAAATTTATTTGGATATCCTCTTTTTTGTAGATTCTGTTTTAGTTCTTTTTTCCGATGTCTGTATTTGTTTTCGTCAGAACATATTCTTTTTAAACGTATTCCTAATCCATAGGGTATTGCTTTCTTCACATTTGTTGGATGGTCTGAGTCATATTGGACATATTGATGTTTATCGGTTGGCTTTGAGTATAAATCAGTTGTTATTTTATTATCTTCTAGTTGAATTTTTGTGTCTAGGAAGTCTATATGTGTTGTGTTCCATCTTAATTCTACTTTGATGTTTTCATGTATTTTGTTAGCATAGTCAAAAAATTTCATGAGTTCGTCAATTCCATGTGTCCATAGTCCAAACCCATCATCTATGAAACGTTTATAGAATATTGGTTGTTTATTGTATTCAGATAATTGTTCATCCCATTTTCTCATGTAACAACAGGCATAATTTCTCCCAAGTTTCGATCCAATAGCTACTCCCTCTTTTTGTCTGTATTCTTGTCCACAAAATTCGATCACATTATTTTCTAAAACAGTTTCAATCATTTCAATGACCGCTTCAGTGTTGATGGTCTTAGTACAGCGTTTATTTAAAGCTTGTTTGCACGCCTCTAGGCCCTCTTTCTTTGGAATCGATGGGTATAACTTGACAACATCAAAACAGTATAAGATAATTCCTTCTGGTAGTGGTGTAGTTACTTCCCTCTCTATAGCGTTTAAAAATGCTGTGGTGTCTCTTATATAGCTTGGTGTTTCTATAACATAGGTTTCTAGCTCCTTTTCTGCTACCTCTGCCATTCTTTCAGTACTTGTTCCAATGCCATTTACGATTGTTCTATACGGGTTGCCTTTTTTTATGTATTTTTGGATTTCCTTTGAGTTTCCCTCTTGATGGATATTTGGGTATCAAGTATTGTTGTAAGTTCTTTGAGATAATGTCGTTTTTAAATAGTTTATTTGCTAGTTGCTTCACCTTTTTGTTTGCATTTTCAAGTCCATTCCCATTAGTTTTTTCATTTGATGTGCTGTCATTAAGTTCATTCCTGAGTTTTTCTACATATTCATTTGCGTCTGTTATCACTATTCCAGAACCTTTGTCTGCAGGCCTTATTATTATACTGGAATCATTTAGTAGCGTGTGCAACGCTTGTCTTTCTTGTCTTGTGATATTTGACTGTCCATTTTCTTTTATGCCATTTAGAATATCATTTTTAACTGCTTCTATATAAGCATCTAGCCACTTTTCTCTACCAGGTTCAGGAGTAAAACGGCTTTCTTTCTTTATCTCATATTCCTCCTTTTCATTTTTCCTTTCTTGATTTTCATCACTATGGAAATACTCTGCGAGTCGCATCCGTCTCTCCCATTCTGCTAGATCACTGTGTATCTTTGATAAATCTACGTGTTTTTTAGACGGTACAAAAGATATTCCTTTAGATAATAGACTTGTTTCTGCTTCTGTTAACTTTCTTGAAGACAGATTTGTAACAGTGTCAAGACTATTATTATTTGTTTCAATTGTGTCTCTTTTTGCTGGTTTATTTTCACCCTTGTTTTTAGTTCTTTTATCGTTTAATTTAACATTTTATAGTAAACATCAACCTAAATGTATGTAAAAATAATAGTACTTTATGCAATTTATCTTATCCATAATGTGTATATGTTATATAGAATAGCAAGTATATATGATTATTTAATCAAATATCATTATAATATTTTACATAGATATGGATTGAAATAATTAAAGTCATTAAATAAGTTTACCCTATTTAATTAATGATAATAAGTTTAGGTCGATTATAATTACATATGATGATGATTGTTTTATTGTAAAATATCAATTTATTAAATATATAAAGCACACATTTGACATAAGATTAAGACAAAATATGTAAGTGTTTAACGTCATTTCATTTTTGGCGAATTTTTACATTTTTGGCGCCATTTTAAATAACGCCATTTATGACGTCATCATGTACAACGTCATTTGACGTTTAAAAACATTTTTCTTTGTTATTTAAATTGTGCAGTCAAAAGACGTAAAAATGTAGTTAACATATAATTTCCAATGTTTTGATAAAGGCATTATGCCGAAACGTCAATTAAAGGAGTATAATCAGAGGATTATATTAGTGTTTGGTGTGTACAAAAAGACAAATCTGCGTTGTAATTTGATAAACTCGTATTTGTTTACTGTAAAAATGCGGATTATGTTCGATAGCTGGGTTTTTTCGGTACTTTTACTCTTGTAAAAATCGGCACTGAACTTTCGGTCAGATCGAAGCCGACCTAGAATTTCTTCGAGTTCGATAAGTTTTTCTTGCAGTTAGTGTTGGCAAGTAGCCGTTCGTGGTCATTTTTCGTCACGAGGCAACCTTTCCCTTCAAAATGATACATAGATAACGAAAATCGACCGCCATTAAGGCACTTAATGGCTTAAAATGTTGATGAAGGTGATTTTCCTGTGTCAAGGGATACTTACCTTGTTCATATATATCATATCAGAAAAAAAAAAGAAAAAAAAATGAATTTTTTTGGTTAATTTGATAAAAAATGTTGTTTTATGACAAATTGATTGCTATAAAGTTACTTGGCCCTTCACCTGTGGTCGGAATTAGAACGCTCACTAAGCAACGTCTAGCACTTGAGAAAACGGCTTCAAGAATTGAAAATAATCAGAGTCGATATGTCTCTTTAAATGACGAATACATTAGGGTCAAATACTAGAACATGTAAACATCACCGTTGATCTAAAATAAGACATCGTGAAGAAAGCTATTTTAAAAGAGATGACTCATCCGACCATAAAGCACTGCGACAATTGGCTGACAATGAACCGGCGTCTCATGGACAAGTTAAGTTTTATCGTTAAAAAACTGTTGATATGTTACCGTGGTCATTATTACTCAGCAGTAATGTAATATACATAATAATGTTTTACATAGTGCTAAAGATGAGATTAAAATACAAATACAGCAACAGTGAAAATCGCGAGGCAGGTGACAGCACTCAAATTCGGACAAGTTATTCGGAAACGAAATAAAAATAATCCACAGGCGTACAACCAGAATATTGTTTATGTGTAAAATGGTCGTGAATAATACAGGCCGTAATGCATATATTATATGTGTTGGCTGTCATGTGCCCTGTGTAGATGCTCAGGTGAATAAAAAGGAATTATACCGATGAACAACAGATTAAAAGGTAACAGTTAAAAGATCATGTTAAAAGTTAGTGTTTGGTTTTAAAGTTCATTGTCATTGTCCTGATATGCAGCGCATAGCAATATGATAAACTGTTTACAGGGTTTGACAGATATCAACACGTTCTATGTATGCAATTAATTTTTGTTATATTAACATTAGCTTAAAAGAATGACCAAGAATGCAATGAACAAGATGATATCAGTATCAAAAAGCACGTACAACATCGTTAGAGTCATGCTAAGTGGAAGGTTATTAAGTCCAAGCTTAAGGCAAATATTGCACATAAAGAAGTACACATATTTTCTTTCTTTTCTTTTTTGTATACTGCCAACCGCTCGTTCGAGCGTTATAGGCAGAGGGACATTATCGAGTCCGTTTCCTAGGAAGAACCAGTACTAGGTGTCTATGGAGGAGTTAATGAGAACGCACCACGAGTGGGGTTCGAACCCACGAACTCCCAATCGCTAGGCGGACACCTCATCCACTACACCACCGCGATCTCTAGATCTCATATACCCAGTCGATTGGTGTATAGGATAGCTAAGCACTCCGAGTCTAATTTCAATTAATACATCATGCATTCGGTAATTAAACCATTAAATCTCGAAAGACACATGTCTTTCCTATTGAAACATGCCAGCGGTTTTAAATTTCCGAAAAATATTATTTGTTTACGGCGCGAATTTCATGGTACACTGATTCAGCCATTACCGGATCGCTTAGGTCTTTATCGGATTACATGTGTATCGTGTTATTTCTTGAAATTTGACACAGCATTTGTAAAAAATAATTGCAATATATGTACATTTCCAGAAAGGAAATTCATTTTTGCGTTTAATAAGACCAAATTTATGGAAATCGCTGCACAATTGATGAAGTAATTGCTGTTCAAAGCGATGCACCCTATATTCGGGTCATTTTGAGTTGAATCTATATATAGATTTGATGGCGTAAAATATGTTTTTAGAGAAATCGATTTCTCGTTATAATTTGATTGTTTTTCATTAAAAAATGATGTTTTTACTTATTAATATCATAGCCACACGCTTACCACATGGACAACTTCAATTGAGTTTATATTTATTTTGAGACAATCCCCACATTCCTGAATATGGGTCATCACATGTCCGTTATTCACTAAATCCCGAGTTGCAGCTTTCATGCTTATTTTATATGGTACGCATCAATTTGGTTTCTGAGCATTCTTACTTTTGTAAAGGACACATAATACTAAAATATTACATCAATGAACATCATGTTTACCAAACAAAATCTGCAAAATTCAAGAAACCATGCGTCTGCACTTTTCCTGTCGTCACAAAAACGGTGCGTACATAACGTGACCTTGTTTTGCTTTCGAAAATAGAAACAGTTGTAAACATTGACACACATCAACAAAAAACATGAATCGACTTAACAATGATAGGCTTTTTGTATTCAATTAATAGAAAACTATAAATCTTAACATAAATGAATGTATTTTGCAAAAAAGTTTAACCTATCCGCTACTCACTAAAATCCGCTATACACCAATCGACTGTAATCATGAGAGCCTTGTAGAAGTTCATTTTATGTCACTTTTATAATTCAATATTTACAAATCTGTAAAATAGAACAAAATGACATCAACAACTACACACCCACAGTAACATCATAAAACCAAGAGTTCAAAGCACATTTCAACTTAATAAGATTAAAAAAATACTTTTACTTACAAAGATAAGTACGAATATACATATTTAACTACATGTAAGAACATATTTGTTTGACGAGATTTTTTTTTGTCGATTTGAAAATGCGCAGTGATGATTCACATTATATCGTAAAAAATAAACAAAATATGCAGCGCTCTTTGAAAACAGGGTTTAAAGCATTTGCGTAAAGTGTCGTCCCAAATTAGCTTGTGCAGTCTTTACAGGATAATCAGGGACGACAATTTCCGTATGTATGTTTTTTTGTCGTTTAAAGGAAATATCTTCTTTGCGAAAGTGCAGTTAAGGCGGAAACTTTCGTCCATGGTTAGCCTAAGCTGTAGTTTTTAAAAATTAAGAACACAATATTCCAAAAAGCAGACATAAAATCTACCATTTGAGTTCATAACCAGTAAGTCACACTGGTTAAACGCCATGCACATATAGATAACAGATAGATAACATGTTTAATACAATGACAATAAATGATACACTCAGATTCGTTTCTAAAACATAATTAACTCAAAAAAAAAATCTAACCAACACTTAAAAATGTATTCTTGGAAAACAGTTAAGTTTATTTAATGCCCTGTTAAAAAATTAGCAAATTTATATAGTTGACGTGAAAATTACAGAACAATATTTGACATTTGTCTAAGTTCTTATATGTGTTATGTTATTCAATTGGACAATCGATCTACAAATTAAACATATAATTATGTTACCAAGTTTTAACATTTTCAAATGTGTTACAATCATACAACTTTACTTTCCTTAACAACACTATTATACACAGACATGCAGAATTACATTTAAAGTTAAATATATTATTCTAAAAATTATATCAATTAAAATGACTGTTAGTTTTTAGTTATATTCATTAGTTTTATTAATTAACAAACAACAGTGGAACACACACTGTCCTGATATTGAGTTTAACTCAAAGTAAATCCATTAGAAAAGGTTCATTTTGGAATGAAAAGTCACTGGTTCACCACGACACGCGAGTTCACTTCAAGTCTACATGCTGGACAGGTGTCTGTTTCTTGTCCGCACAATTCACATGTTAGAAAATGTCCGCATGGAAGGAACACAACCCGCCTGTCTCTTGTTCCACATACCGTGCACACAATCCGGTGCCTCATGACAGCGTTCTCTTGGAGGATATTCGCAACTGCAAACAATAGAACACTGATCAATATACCCGGCATGGTTTGTTCCATACACAAACGCATGTGGATACTGTTTGTAACATGTTTAGTTCTCTCTGGATATTGGAAGCAATGCAATACAATAGAAATACATTTTTGCTAAATGTTCACACACATTTTCTCACTATTTTACCTTTTTAAGTTGGAATGTCAATACACAAACTATAATATAGTGAGATCAAAGACTCATAATGGATTTTGAAATTAAATTACTGACTTTCTGGTAGTTTTGATTACTGGAAGTACGCGCGATACCAGAGACGTAGATAACAATGTTATCTACGTCTCTGGCGATACGCTTTAATTGTCAGCGTAATATATCTTGCCACTATTCACCAGTGACTTTTTTTGCATGAATGTTTTAAACAAAGTTGCAATAAAAGTTATTAACACGTTAATATTTGCAAGCTATATAAAACCGTTTAAAACACATTTTAGCTATGTGACCATTGTACACACTTTATTCACGGGTTAATCAACAACATATTTTATTTGCAAGCATCTCTACCCAACAGATATATCTTAATACATTATGAAAAAAATAAGTTTACTTGTCTGGTTATATATTCTTCCATCCTTTCCATGTAATCCTTTCCCGACACCGTTACTACCTGTACACGTACTTGCTTTTTTGAGTGTGTCAGTACAATTGACATCGTAGAGCCGAGTTTTAATTTGCCAATCCTACGTCCAATGATTGCATGACCAAAGTGGTTTTGATAACAACCCCACTTAAAAGCCCCTGAGACACCGGTGTGCACGAATCCAACGTGCGCATACCTTAAGACGTTCATCACCAAACGTTGTAGATGAGCCGACATCAAAAGACAGACAGTAATCACAAAGTACAAATACAGCATCCACTGCTCATCTCTCGGAGGTACAGGTCGGGCCATGGATATATGTAACTTGTAATAACAGGATCATCAAAAGCTCGAATATGCTTTGCTGTTTTAAACATATCCACAATTCTATAAATGTTTTTAACTTCAATAAATTAACTTGATAATAAATATAAACCAGTACGCCGAGATTTTGTAGTTGCAATAATCGAACTCCCAGCTATTGACCCTCCGGGTCCTGGTACGTATATACTCATAAAAGCTCAGAGCACGAAGAACTACGAGATTTTGCAGACAGAAATGTCAGAATAGAAAGTCATTCAGCAAGTGTTATATGGGAAACCACAATGAACTAAAAATAGTTGATAGGTAAATTCCGGTATAAAGTACAGAACCGTACAGACATTAACATTGGTAAAATTACTTGTATCGTTTACGAATTAATCCTGATAGATATTAACCTACTCCAAGTCTATTTGAACACATAAAGTTTAACGTCCAAAACATGAGAATGTCTACAGCAGTAGCAGCATTTATGTCACTTATATCCATGATCACGTATTTATAATGAACAATGTTAGCGACAAATAAAATGCCCGTATGAATTCGGCCCAAACAGCTAATATTAATTGACCAGTCGCCAATATTAATTGACCAGTCGCCAAATGCGAGATCGCTCCGCCCACTAAGTTGTGTTTTCATAAAATGCTTTATCCATTACTCCGACAGTCTTTGTTTGTCGGACCATGTGGCCGCAATAAACGAAATCTGATTGATTATTTCGTGAGTTTGATTGACAGCTGGCGACTGGTCAATAAATATTATGGCGAGATGGGGTGATCAAAACTACGCGATGTGGCTGTTCTGTTTAACGGTCGCACCTATTTGGCTCGATGGGGTGATCGAAACTACGCGATGTGGCTGTTCTGTTTAACGGTCGCACCTATTTGGCTCGATGGGGTGATCGAAACTACGCGATGTGGCTGTTCTGTTTAACGGTCGCACCTATTTGGGTCATTGGAAATCATTTGTATTTGGTGAAAACCGCCTTAACCCATGGAAAACGGGGCTTAATGCATATCAAATAAGATTCGCCTGTGCACAAGCTAATCAAGGACGACACATTCTAATTTTATGGTGTTTTTCGTTAAAACAGAGTCTCTGGTATTAATGACAATTAATGGCTATGCATTAACGGGACCGTCAAGCGCGATTGACGAAAACAGAAAAGTTCTAAAATACCGATATAACGCGTAATTAATGCTGCACGATTATAATTAAGTATGATTAACCTATTAAATATGTGAATGTGATTACAGTATAGTTCTTCCACACATAAACAACTATTATCAACAAAAAAGTGTAAATAATTGTTTTACCTACTTTAAAGATTTCTTTATGAATTATTTTCTAATTTTGCATGGTGATGCAATGTTGCATTATCTTTTTGACTGAATTAAAAGCCAGTTGAATACAGTGTTAGTATAAAAGAACACTACCGAGGAATATAACAAATGTGCATTCCTCTTAGTTTTTAGCGATTTTAATGAGACCATTACAGCATAGTCACTGCGATACGTCTTAATTGATTTAGACAATATTAAGCTGATAATGACTTTGTGCAGGAAGTTTTAAAACAAGGTTGCAATAAAAGTAATTGTTTATTTATTACTTTATTCACAGATTAATTAATTATTATCAAAATATTTTATTTGGAAGCATCACTACCCAACAGATAAATCATTATACAGCATGAACAAAATAAGTGTATCTGTCTGTTGACATATTCTTCTATCCGTTCGCTGTAATCCTTTCCCAAGGTTTGCATGAGTCTTTTAAGTGGGGTTGTTATCAAAACCATTTTGGTCAATGACTTTTAAGTGGGGTTGTTATCAAAACCATTTTGGTCAATGGTTTTGATAACAACCCCACTTAAAAGCCCCTCCGACATCGGTGTGCACAAATCCAACTTGCGTTAACATTAAGATGTTCATCACCAAACTTTGTAGATGAGCCGACATCAAAAGACAGAACATAATCACAAAGCACACATACAGCATCCACTGCTCATCCCTCGGAGGTACTGGTAGTGCTATCGATGCTTCAAAATATATGTAACTTAACCTAGAAGCCCGAGAATGTTTTGTTGTTTTAAGTTTCACAATTTTATTAAGGTTTTAAATCCCCACTATTCAACTTCAATTAAGTAACTTGATAATAAATATAAAAAGTAAGCTGGGATTTTGTTGGCAATATTTAACTCCAATAAATTAAATTGACACGTATTATTTTATATGTGCTCGAGTGAGTATTGGATATTGCCCGTATTACGATTACTAATGTTTTGTGGAATACTACGGAATACCGTTCGGCCATCGTGGTTGTTACACATTAAAATCCAGAGGGCGACAATGCAATAGTGCGATTTACGATGGCGACAATGCGATAGTACGATGGCGACAACGCGATAGTACGACGGCGACAATGCTATAGTACGATGGCGACTATGCGACAACGCGATAGTAAGATGGCGACAATGCGATAGTACGATGGCGACTGAGCGACAATAATATGGCGATAGTGCGATAGTACAATGGCGACAATACGACAATGCGATAGTGCGATAATACAATGACGACAGTGCGACAATACGTTGGCGACAGTGCGATAGCACGATGGCGACAATGCGATGACGACAGTACGACAACACGATAGTACGATGGCGACAATGCGATAGTACGATGGCGACAATGCGATGATACGATGGCGACAGTACGATATGACTATCGCATTGTCGTCATCGTACTATCGCGTTGTCGCATTGTCGCAATCGTACTATCAAATTGTAGCCATCGTACACTCGCGTTGTCGAATTGTCGCCATCGTACTATCGCATTGTCGCCATCGTACTATCGCATTGTCGCCATCGTACTATCGCACTATCGCATTGTCGCCCTCTGGGTTTTAATATGTAACCACGAAGGCCTAACGGTGTTCCGTAGTATTCCACAAAACATAAGTAATCTAATCTTTAAGTATGATATAAGCGTCTAGCTGTACAGAAACCTGATACGTGGTATGCAAATACATTATTTAAAACCTAGCTTAACATCCGTTTGTTGAGTATGCACATACACATGGTTTACATAGAAATCAATTTAATGTGCGCTAGTTGTATTCGGTATGCCCGGGTCAGCATGAAGATTGTTGCAAATCCACGTCGACTGAATGTATAGCCACCTGAATGAAATGCAAATATAAATGAACACGACACACGTGTGCACGTGTTGAACGAGTTTGTTGAGACCATTACAGTGTAGTTTTTAATCGCATGGAATACGTTAAGTAATTTATTTATTGCAACTTTAAATAGCTCGAATATTTAAACCTGACAATTCCTTGTTTGCGTTAATGTTTAAAAATAATGTTGCAATAAAAATCATGGTCAGGTTAAAACTGGCGAGCTATATAAAACCGTGAAAAACTAAATTGTACGAAATTTGTCAACGGATTTATTAATACAATATTTTATTTGCAACCATTTCACTGATGGACAAAATAAGTTTACTCGTCTATTGTGTTATGCTTCCATGAGTTCGATATAATCCTTCCCCGCCATTGTGTCTACCTTCGCACGTTTTATCTCTTTTTCTGTGCAATAGTGTATTTGACATCGAATAATCGAGTTTTAAAGTGTCAATATTACGTCCAACGTTTGCATGACCGAAGTGGTCTCGATAGTAACCCCTCTTAAATGCCCCTCCAACACCGGAGTGCATGAATCCATCCTGCGCAAACCGCGAGACAGTTATCACTAAACTTCGTTGATATGCCAACGTCAAAAGACAGTACATAAAAAAGCACACATACAGCATCCACTGTTCGTCCCTCGGAGGTGCAGGTATTGCTATGGGTGCTTCCAAAATATAAGTAATGTGCAATAACACATTATCAGGAGCTAGAAAATGTTTTGAAAGATTATTTTCAACGTTGCAGTATTTTAGTCCAATAATTTAATTTGACACTTATTATTTGATATTTGCTATACTGAGTATTGAATAGTGTCCGTATAAAGATTGCTAGTGTTTTTTGTTTAGCATCAGTTTCAGAACAGAATAAGAGGCGACACCGTCAAAGGTTCAGAGTTGAAGCAGCTATAGTCGAAGCTAAGCGTAGTTGCTTGCTTAGATATTGGATTTGCCGCTTTATGTTTCTTTATAGACCCGGAAATACCGGAATTCTAGTTACTTCGGCACACGGAAAGTTAGAACTTTAGTCACTTCGGCACTCGGTAGAAAGTTCGGCACTTGAAATGGGATATTTCGGCACTTATACTTTTAAAAACAAGTGCCTAAGTTTTTAATAATTAATTGCATTTATTGTTTATTGCATAATTTTTCAACAGAGATTGTATTGTCATACGCTTCGTCATCAAAGCGGTTTTTCATCCCAGGCTTGAATCAGTCACATTCTTCAATCTTGAACCACTGTCGCCGGACAGTTTATGGTCATCGACCTCTTGCTACAGCACCAAAGTGTGTGTTTATCTTTGCTTTTTATCTTTGCTGTTCTGCAATGCTCAGATAAATGATTTATAAAAAACATTTGTCGTTAAGAATAAGTAGTAGATTTATCATTTTCTACGCTTTTGCCCATAGAAAGAAAATAAAACACACTTTAGTCGAAAATCGTTAAACGAGATTGCGACAAAAAACTAAATCACACCATTTTACTGCCAGCGTTTGAAATATTCAACGGTATGTATATAGCCAAGTTTATCCCATTGGATTTTATTTTGTCCATGCTTTTGGCAGTTTAGAGGTAATATTGAACAAACTATCAGTGGCATTCTTGGTCCTAGCTCTTTATAATTTAATTTACAAAGTGCACCCCAGATTTGTAGTCTAGGGGTTTGTCGTGAGATGGTTGAGATCTAACTAGCACAAAGGTTTAGCATCTTGTAGTATATTTTTACAGAAAAGGAACTCCAGCTCCCGTTATCTTGCCACTACATATGGACCAAATCCTGTCCCTGATGTATTCTTCAATAAACTCAAGGAACTTCAACCTAGTGCATTTGCAGTATGTGCCATATATGATTGCTCCAGTACTTCCAGGCAACCACCATCACTCCAGTGTGCAACTCCTGAAGAGAAAGCTTAACAGTTTGTTCAGGATCATAAATGTGCTACCGATTCTTGTAACTGTTCAAACATATATGTACACTACAAGTTCATTTTCTCTCCTTTGGAATGTGATGACATTGAGAAATCCAAAACTAACCACAAATTTATCAATTAAAAATACCACATGCATTAGTTTACATCATAAGTAAATATGTATAGAAATGGGAACGTTTTACATTGCATTTGTAGGAAAACTAATATACAGAGACCGACAGACAGACGGACAGACGCTCATATTAAATCTGTAGTCGCGTCAAATAATGCAGCGATTGTATTTATAACATAATTTGGCCAGTTATTCGTTAAACTAGTAAACATGATCAGTGCATTTCATGTTACTGATGACTTTCATTTTGTATCATGCAGAATTCATTTAGTATGTTAACATGTCTCTTTTTTTAAACACTGTATCAATCTTGTATCGTTAACATTAAGTGTCGTGTCTCACACAAACAAAAGTTGTTATACAATTTTATGGTGTCAAAACAACACAAAATTAATGCAAAATTGAATCGCTTCAACCAAAGCGTCTTATTTCCCAGTCGTATTACCTTTTCACTATTCCATCTGTATTAAGAGCTATATATATATATTCTGAGTGGTGTTTATAGCTATTATCATTGGTTCTGTAACTGCAGATTGAGGAGGCAATTCAGTAAATAATATTTGAAGATATCGCTTCAAACACTCAAACATAGCAACTACTGAAGAAAATGAAACAAAATACAAGCCATCACTTCTTCACCACAACACGTGACGCCACTCTCAGTCCGCAGGCTGGTCCCCTGTCCACATACTTCAAAGGTCCACATAATTATGTCCAAATGGTAGGAAGACCACGCGTCTCTCTCTGCGGATACACATGCTATACAGAAAAAGCTGTCTCAGTCATGCACTCTCTCGCTCAATGTTCAGAGTTGGAATTTTCTTTATTATTATATACTTAAACTTTTACTATTTTTATGAAAATAAGAAATGCTTGCATTTTTCAAACAGCAACAACGAAAAAGCTTCAGATATCTTCAAGCAAAGCAAAAATAGCCGTAATGATCATTGTTTGATGAGAAAAAACACAATTTTATGTAACTTGTAGCTAAAGGAGAAAGCGAAAAACAAGTGGAGTCTAAATACATATTTAAAAAAGCATATTTTGCCAGACTTTACATACATGTTCCAATATTTTTTTATAGGCAATACCATCATACCGAGGTTACATACTAAATGAGTAGATTTATTTTAAAGGAACATACTATAACTTTTTGCTTTCCGTCCAAAATGACATTCAGTAATATGGTTAACTTTGTAAAATTGTTAAAAATATTTTACCGAGAAGAGTACAAAAATGAATAAATGCATTACTTAAAAGAACATCTTACCGTCCCCGTAACCATTTCTTTCATTACGAATTCGACAATATAAGCGTATTTCATCACTGATTTGTCTGTCCCATCTTCTGTCGCCATGTCATTGGAACAGACTTTGAGCTGACATTGGGTAGAATGAATCGGACATTCTAGACTGTGCATCTGCATGCCGAAAGCAACATATTGGCTTTTTAGCATCATTAGCGGCGATGTTGAGTAATTAAGCATAAATAAGTTTTAAATCGTTTACGAAACCCTGCAGAGCTGTAAAACATTATAGAAATCTGATGTCGTCCATGTACATCATACCATCCCTCCACGGTATCGGTTAATTTCTTTTATTTTTTTGCAACCAATTCGCATTAGATTGCAAAGTAGACTTAGTTCGGAATAACAATTTTGTTATTTGCAAAAAAAAACTTCGAAAAGCGGTCGGTTATGTGTATATAAAGATTTGTAATTTTATACCCGCTTTTTTTCAAACGTCGACAACCTCAGACAATTTGTTCTTTATTCGTTATTCTATACCCGCATTTTTGAAAAGTGACAAACTAATCCGAACGCTAAGTACAACCAAGTTTTCATATACAGATTATATATATTTGCATTCGAAAGTAGTAGCGATTGTTTAAGAGGTGTTGCACTTTGCTTACCAGGATACAAGTTGAGGCGTTGTCATAATCAAATTACAATTGCGATATATAAATTATAGTATTACTAATATGCTGTTGTATCAACTCTGAACCATTTTGTATTGTTTAATCTTCTGTTATATATATCTTCTGTAGATTATATTCTAACGGTACGCAGTTGTTTATCACTAGTGTACATGCCCGAAACACTTGTAGGTGCGAGGATAAAAAGAATTGTGTTTACTCAATCGTCAAAAAGATCGATGCTGGTGTCTACTTCTTGATTATTGAGGGTTTACACCAGCTCGAGCGGCTGCCAACGTCAACAATCTTTTAAACGGTTGATCAGCTGTTCAAACGCTTGAAACTTGTACGTACTTCTTTCTAGTGGTGTACTCGAGAAATTAGCTGTCGCACGCATAGCTGTTTTTATGTCAGTGTATTTGCAAAAGAAAAACAGAATGCCAAGTACTTTCCAAAATGATTGTACAGACGCCGGTCTCTTGATTTGGGAATTGTTTAGAATGGTTCACAATCAAGTGGGAACACCTCTCTTTCTCTCAAGAACTGTACGCGTTCCAGAAGTCGCTTTTTCCTTTATTCTATGCCGATCTTCCGTCTACTATCTCGATAAAGCACCTCTTGGTGTCTCTTTCAATTTATTAAATACCCACACTCCCTTTGACCCCTTCCCTGTGTGGTATTTTCGCTTACCGAAATTTGACCCGTCTGTCTCGACAACACACCGTTGACCCCATATCTACTATCCCCTTTGTATTGATCAAGAATTGAAAAACATACTTCACGGACTAAAATCTTCCAGTCCACTAAGCTGTGCTCAGAAATACTAAGCTCACGAACTTTATAATCACTGGTCAATAGTATTTGAGCTTTATGGCATGGGCAGTGGTTAATTCACGAAACCAGCTACCATCTCTAATAGACTTTAGCTTGTTGCAAGCCATTTTGAAGCATCTCCAAACGCATTGATCTTTGTTATACGTCTTGTTTTAAACAATACATATTTTCATTGACTGCAAATTGCCCACTAGATTCAAATTTTTCGACCGAAAAACCAAACCGTCGGAACTTTTGCATATACTACTAAAATCGTCGTACACGAACGAGAATACTATTACATGTACTTGTTTACATATGTAGGGTCGTTCTACATATCATTAACATTTAACCAATGAAATGCGACTATTTCGTCACGCAAGATAGAGTTATAAGCACATGGTATAGCGTCATCAAAATGGAATTTCATTGATAACACGGTGGTGAGAAAAAGAGGTTTAAACAATTTTTTAAGGTTAATAGCTTCGTTGTAAAACAAAGTGTTCAACCCTACTCTCAAATGCATACACGACCCTACACAAGTTAACAACTAATAGTAATGTCTTTCCTTTACGATAATTTAAGTAGTATTTGCAGAAGAAGACGAATTGTCTTTCACATTATTGCATCAAGCTTCAATTAATATAAAGAAAGACACTTACAGATACTTATATATGCATCCGATCTGTTTTTAAGCAGCTTTTACGATAACGCTATGAAGTCGATTTGTGAACATAACTAAAAGTTTGATTTACGAGGTTTCGTTATATACGGGTGTTTTAATTTAATCGTAAGATCCTCTAAGTCGATTTTAAGGGATTGTTACAAGGAAAATAACCTAAATATAGCTTTAAGATAAGGGCAAGTGTATTGCATGTCGTTCTGGTTTATATTTATAGGGTGTATAGAAAAGTTTAAGTACACATGATATAACCTTTACGTGTTTAGCGAAACAATGTGAATAAGCCGATTAAACCAATTGTAAATACTCAGTCGAGTGGTAACTTTCATTATCGATTGCTCGATATGTTTCGGAGACCTATTACTTTTAAATGTTTTCAATAACTTAAAGATAACTGTTATTTTATTTATCATTGTCCTATCAAAAGATGCAAAAGCGATGTTACAATCCCGACAATGTCCTCATTATCCTTGTAAATTACCTCATGCGAGTACAAGTAACCCACTTAGTTACTGATCTATTTTGAAGACATAATATAGCTTAAACATGTAATTTCACTTAACAAACTGAGTACTTTTTGTTATAGTTTTACAATCAGTATATCCATTTTATCAAAAAAGAAACATACATGATACAGTACTATTATATTATTCGATATAAATTAATTACATTTAAAAATTATTACTCTCGTATATCTTTCGTAGGATAGGAATTTAAAACAATAACGTTTAAAACGCTGAATTGATATAACACATACAAATACTACTACTTTAAGTGACGACAGTTGTTGAGTGTTTTGTTAATCAGCGTGATGTTAACATTGCTGACAAAGGAACAAATATGACTACATCTATTTGTATGGCGCTGTGTCTTTGTTCTTTAACAATTAAATACAATTTGCGCATGGTAGCGCTGGAATACGAGTAAGTGATGATATAAATGGGTTTGCAGCTTTTGATTCAATGTGGCAGCTTTTGGACCGTTTAGTCAGGAATGTGAACATAATGTTGACATAAATATCCAGGTTATAACACCAAGTACTGTAGCATTAAAACATTTCAGACACTTTGAGCAACATATTAATAAAACAATAGGCACACAATAACCCATAAAAAATTGTTGAACTACATAGATGTCAGCGTTCCTATGATGTTTTTCCCCAAAATATCATAGCAACGCAAAACGGCTCATTTCACAATTGTAATGTCAAAACGATACAACTATATTTTATTTTATTTGAAAGTGACTGAAACATTATTTGCATAAATGGTAGTTACCATGACCGCTGTAAATATATATAACAGTCTTGAAATATTTCAATACATATACAGAACTTCGTCGTTTTACTAAAATGATTTTGTCAAATGTCGCTCGTTCAAAACGACACGTCAGTTCACTCCCCGTCTGCATGCTGTCCATGTCTGTCTCTTGTACGCACACTTCACAGGTTAGCAAATGCCCGCATGGAAGGAACACCACACGCCTGTCTCTTGCATTACATATCGTGCACACAATCCGGTGTCTCATGACTGCGTTCTCTTGCAGGACATTCACAACTTAAAAGAGCAGAATACTGATCAATGTACCCGGTATGATTTGTTCGATACGCACATGCATGTGAATACAGTATGATTTAAATGACTGCCTGTTTCGTTTAAAATATAGAAATACAAGACTTTTCTTAGTATTGTACCCGGTAAAGTTTGCATGTAAAAATAACAAAACTGTAATATACTAAGACTATAAAGTATCAGGAATTTATAAATTAGTACCTTTAAAATACTATATGTCCACCCATTTAAACTTTGGCAATAGTCTTTGTTGATAGATAGCACACGCAAATTTTCTCCGCATGCGCTTGTACACGGTTTAACATTGAAATCAATTTTCTGTGTGGTAATTTTATTCATTATATGCATTAATCTTTTTGTTTGCATCCTTGTAAATACTTTACCTATACAACTGAAATTTAGCGTATACATACGAATGATGCTACTTCATGCCAGTGCTGTTATTTTAAAATTGATTCTAAAAACTTGATATAAATAACTATATTGAAAAAAGCAAGTTCATTTTATTTACGTCACTATATTTGTTGTCAATGACATCATGCTGTTGTCGAGTGTTATTTAAAAAAGATTAAATCATAATATGAGAAAATGATGCGATCAATAGAATACTATTAGCTTGTTGTAAACAGATACGTTTGTTTGCAAGCCACGGAAACGTTATACACACTCGCCAAGGCTCATGGTTTTGGATTTTTAAGCATTACTGAAAAACAATATGCAACACTCGCATAGTATCTGCTTCATTACGATAAAAATAACAACCAATTGACGATGACCTTGTGTGTCAGAACCTCCGTGAATATCTAGGTGTAGCTTTGTTTCGCGAACAAAATTGAGCATTATTTTCTCGCTTAAAAGGACGATGGACAAAATCATACCTTGTAAATAAGCTCGACAAAATCAACGCACTCATGAACTCCATTAAAATACTTTAAACGTGTTTATTGTTTCCTAGCTTTGTATTCGCGTTTGTTCGTGCATGTTTTGTATGTCCGTTTAGCGCAAAGGTTGGTATACGCTTCTCATCAAGGCGACCCGGGTTCTTTACCCGCTGACAGCCAATGTGAGCACAATTAGTGGTCACCATACCGGATAGGAGGGTTTTCCTCTGGCTATACCGGTCCGCCCCCACATCACAAGACCACAACACAATTAAACATTTTAGTATAAACTTAATCACTTGACATTGCAGCTGTAATTGAAAACTCGAATCAACCTTTTTTAGTAGGAAAGTTAATTAGGTGTGAGTGCTGGGACACACTCCGAGTCCTTAAATAATGCAGCCAAAGACGCAGAAGGAATTCATCATCTTCGAAATGCACACATAATACTGTGTTTTATATACTTACAATGGATACACTTTTCGAATTTCCCTGTAAAGCAATTAAAATTACATGGTCGGTTCTTTTTTATTATTTATGATAGTAAAACCAACCAGATATACATATGAACATATGTTTAAGTAATCTAAAGGGTCAAAGTCTGCATCATGATTGTTGTAAATCGATGTCGACTGGCTTCCCCGAAAAAAGCAGGAAATGTAGCTTTGATTCAAATTTGGCCCAACTTTCGTTAGTCTAGTAAGTAAGGCAGGAGTGCCTGGACATACTTCGGGTCCACACATAAAGCAGCCCAAGGCAGGAAAGGACCTAAACAACTTCGCACACGCACGCACGCACACACACGCACGCACGCGCGCATACACGTACGCACACACTCACACTGTTAGTTTAAACAGAACACGCAATAAAAACAACGTTACTCTTCTTTGCAAGTCCACACCCAATCATAAACGTTTTGAACTAATTTAATAAGGTCATTACAGTATAGTTAGTGCGAGGCCCTTCGATTGATTTAATCGCTTCGAGTACGGAAATTAATGTTTCCCTAGTATCAGTAGTTAAATTTATTCATGCATAAATGCAACTGTTTGGTTATCAACGGCGAGCTGTACATCACCGTGTGGAGAACCAAATAAAAAATCAGTATTACGCTATTTGGCCACTCTAGAAAACGTATTCACGGATTTATCAATTACTACGTTATTTACATTCATAACTAGCAGATTCATTTAAATATATCATAGAAAAAAACTCAGTTTACTTTCTGCTGATGTATGCTTCCATTCGTTTAATGTAATACTTCCGCGTCATCGTTTCTACCATTTCACGTAGTATCTGTGTTTCTGTGCATTAGTATATTTGATATCGAAGCGCCGAGTTTCAACTTTCCGATCCTAAACCCAAAATGGTTTCGAAGCAACACCACTTAAATGTCCTTCCAAAACCAATGTGTACGAATCCAACTTGTGTAAATCGTTAGACGTTCATAACCAAGCGCGTAGATGTGCCAACATCAAAATACAGTACATAATTATACAGCACACATTCATCCTCCACTTTTTGTCGTCCCTCGGAGGTTCAGGCAGTGCAATGTTTTTTTTTCTTCAAAATATATGGTACTTGCAGGAAAAGAAGCGTCAGAAGCCCGAAAAAGGTTTTGTTGTTTTAAACGAATCTACAATTTTATACATGTTTTTAAAACCCCAATTTTAAATTCCAAAATCAACTTGATATTGAATTTATAACAGTACAGTGAAAGTTTGCATAAAGAAGAGTGACTTCCGTGAGCGTTTTCAAATGCAATTTGAATCATGAACCATTACTTGCGTAAGTGTTTTTCGTAAAAACCCTACCGAAACATGGACATACGAAGTACGCCTTATTAATATTAACCTTCTCCAAATCTATCTGAACACATGTGTCTTGCATAAAATTGATGTCACAATATAACGCACACATCACAGGTTAGCAAATGTCCGCATTGACTGCGTTGTTTTGCTGGACATTCGTCATTGAAAATAATACGACACTGATAATTGTACCGATATGTTTTGTTCTCTTCTCAAACTCATTCGAATCGTGTATTTAAAATGTTTAGTTATTCCGAGTTATTATAAGGAATTAAATGCTAATAATAACTGTTTGTTTCGTGTAAAATATAGGAATACGTATTTGTTTTCTAAAAGTTCACACACCTTTTTTATTATTGTACCCTTGTATTTTGGAATGTAAATAACCAAACTATAATATAGTGGGATAAAAGAAGCATCGTGTATTTTTTAAATGAACTGTCATGATAAAATCTGTGTACACCCCGTCATCATGCATTTAAACTTTGTCAATAGTCTTTGTTGATAGATACCACACGTTAACATCTTTTTTTTCTACGAATGCGTTTAACACGGTTTAAATAGAAATCTACTGTGCGCTAATTGTATTAGGTAAGTTCATTATTATATCCATTTGCATCCGTGTAGTTACTGGACCTATAAAAATGAAGCTGAAATTAAGCGCGTCCTCATACGCAGGATCCTACTGAATGTCAGTGCTGTAATTTTATAATAAAACATGAACTTAAACTCAGCGTTATTGTAATCGAACTTTGCCGCGCATTTTAATGAAGTTCTTGTATTTGTTTTAATGGGTTTAAGGAGGCCATCACAGAATAGTTAATAAGATACGATTCAATAAATGTCATCGCTTCTAATACGGAAATAAAAATATTCATTGTATCTGTAGCTTTATAATCATGCATAAACGTAATTGACATGTAAATATTTGTGACCTTTTTAACACCAATAGAAAACCAATGGAAAACCCTGTGAACAAACAATAACACATGCTTGCGATATGTGACCTATATACCAAATTCATTGACGGAACAATTGACAACATATTTTACTTGCAAGCGAAACTACCTATCAGTCACACTAATACATTTTGGAAAAAAGAGTACTTGTCTGTTCATATATACTTCTATTAATTCCATGTATCGATGTAATATTTCCCCTTCATCTTTTCTACCTACCGTTACACGTAGTACGAGTAGCTCTATTTGTGTTCGTTAGTATATTTGATATCGAAGTGCCGAGTTTTAATGTTCCAATCTTAAATACAACGAATGCGTGACCAAATTGGTTCAGATAGCAACGCCACTTACAAGTCCCTCTCGTTAATGTTGTTTTCATTACTAATTCGAAAACACAAGAGTATTTGATCTCTGCCTTGTCTTTCACACATCTCACTACTCGGCGGTACCGATTTTGCCGTCATACAGTCCCTTTTAGCTAACAATAACCACACTAATCCAAACGAACAGATATACTTAGTTTTCGCGTTATGATTTTGAATATTGTCCGATTTGCACTCTTCACAATTATTCTCACGCTTTAATAAGCAGAGCATAATGGAACAAAATAGTTTATTTTGAATTAAGCATGTAAAAGTCATCGCCATAAACAAACATATTAACTATCAAATTGCGTTTTACGCAAATTAAATACAGCAAACGATGAAACTCTGAAAAATAAATCATTATGGAATAAAAAAATACCACCTCTTTCATGCAATATACAGTATTCAAATCTGGAATTATTTTGACCAACAACCGTGTTCTACAAGTGTTTAGAACCTAAAATAATGGAATTCATGTCAAGCATATGAAGTAATAGTTTTTGCACGTACTTACAATTTACAAGTTTTTGCACGATTAGCAGTTTACATAAATGTTCTATTTAAACGGTTGCTTTTACATATCACGTCTCACGCTCCTTGCTTTATCGTGGAATCTCCTTGGTCATGCAGATGAAGGAAAACAATATCCATTTTGTAAAAAAACAAACATAGACAATAAAGTACATGTTCATACTTTGGTCTCAATTACAAATTCGAATGAAACATACAGTAAACATAATGAGTTGTCGTCTGTCTCATTAACACTGTTGCTGCAACAGTACTGACCACAACTACATTTGTATTTGTAAATGTTTAGCGCCGTCGCCTTCTGCACCTGCGAAATATAATGTACTACGAGTAGCACTAAGCCATGGGCCTAAAGTGTGGCGTATTGCCGTAGATAGATTTGCCGCATTTGTACCGCTCAGTCAATTAAGTGTTTAGAACACAGCTTGCATCATTGTGTAGATTAATTCACTAATTACAGTAGCATTTAAATAATTCGGGCTCTTTTAAACATAGAAGTAAAATTATAAAAAAAGCAATACACAATACAACATATGTTTCAAATTAATTTTAAACGGCGTTTCTATGATGTTAGCTTAACTTGTTTTTTTCAAATATAACATTTACACCATTTGGTTCATTTTGCAACTGTAAGGTCAAAAACATTATGGCTTTATTTCATTTAAAAAGTACCTCTAACATTATTTCAATAAACTATAGTAAATGTTTCCATTTTAATGTCTATGTCAATCTTGAAGTATTTAATAAATTTTACAGTACTACATCGCTTAATTATTTCGGCTAATGTCACTGGTTCACAACGACACGCGAGTTCATTCCCCGTCTGCATGCTGGACAGGTGTCTGTCTCTTGCCCGCACAATTCACATGTTAGAAAATGTCCGCATGGAAGGAACACCACACGCCTGTCTCTTGTGTTACATATCGTGCACACGATCCGATGTCTCATGACTTCGTTCTCCTGCAGGACATTCTCAACTGCAAATAGAATGACACTGATATATCAATCCGGTATGTTTATTCGATACGCAAATGCATATGAATTTTTTTTTCTATATGTGCACACAACTTTTCTGATAGATGGTCTGAAGGAGCTTTCCGAGTAGTATGTAGCCGTTTAAAGCCACACACCTTGAAATGAAATACATGGCATAGTAAATTTAAGTATGAATAAGAAACATATTTTATCTATGCAAATTAGAATATATATCTGGTGGTAACAAGGTAGAAATCCGTCTCTTCTGCGCTTTAAAACTTAAAAATAATCGCGTTTGTCGAAATGGACGTATAAGTATAGAAATCCTACATTCGGTTTAAAAAAAATAAAAAAATACTTGCTACCTAGTCTATAGATTTAATGACAATGGTGCACACTTTCAAATTGCATCTATATGTATTGATTAACATGTACCTCATTTCAAGGTGTGTGGCTTTAAGCATTAACCAACCAAGTATAGTTGGTCATTTATTTTGTACCATTAGTATAATTTTGTAATGTCTCCGTTCTTAACCAAGGACCGTGATTTTCGACATGTTTTCCGAATAAATACGAACAAATAGGTAAATGTCGTTTTAATTTCAAAGTTGGGCCAAGATATAGAAAGTTCAAGCATATTTGATTTAAGAGAGAGATATCAATATTACTTTTGTGACGAATGATGAGCTATATTTTCCGCTTTAACGCACATTTAACAGTGATTCAGCGTTTAGGACGGAAGAGACGTCGGTACCACACTTGTCCATACTAGACATAGTTTAGGAGCAGTTTATTAACTTTTGAACCATGAAAAATGAAGAAGAGCTTGAACCATTTTCAGATTTGTTTGATGTGGCGGTCATTAATAGATGTGAAACCTTTTGAAGATTTAAAAGATCACTCCATGTATTATAGATAATTTGAAACAAACATTCCATGCTAACCAGGTTCAATTGACTTGTTAATAAAAAGAGTCTTACAGAATCAGTGGACATTCAGAACTTGTGTCAAGAAGGAAACAAAATATTACATTCGTGCAAACAAAACTAGCCATGGTATGTCAAAGGTCGAGGACTTCAGAAACATATCACGTAACTGGTGTCATATAAACAGTGACGATGCTCCAACTTCTGCATTAAGTAAAGAATCTCACAAAATATGGAACTGCCAGAGCTTCAAAACGTGTAGTGTTAATTTAAGGTGGAAAAAAGCAAAACTATCTGAAATTATGCTTAGAGTGTCTTAAGTCAAATAATATTCAACCTAACGCCATTTTCGGGGAAAACTAAGAATAGATAATTGTGAAAAGACACATAATCGTTTATTGCATCAAGAACGACCAATCGCTTCACAAAAGAGTTTCAGCCAGCAAATGAAAAGGTATTAAGTGCAAATAACACTGGTAATTGTGAAGCATTTAGAACAATTCCGGTCAGAATAAGGGCAAAGATATCGCATGGAAATTGGAAATTGCATGGGAAACATTGTGTTGAAGTCAATATTATGAATGGAATATCAGATAAATTGAAACTTCCTTAGTAAAATTTACACAGAGTGTTACTGGAAACCTAAAACTGAAGGGAAACTAGAAAATATGGTCTGATCTGTGCTACATACAGATCCCCAACAATAAGAAGAAAGAGCAAAGTCGACCATCTGATCGGCTTTAATTATTCAGATCCGCATCGGTCTCTTGGAGGAGTTCACGGGGAAAAGGGACAACCAGTTGCAAAATTGACACCACTTGGATGGACTTACGTAGGTTAAATTATTATTGTTGAAACAAGCGTATTCACATTTCATTCAAATCTTTTAAGCCAACATAGTATTGGTACTACTTTTTCAACTTTTGCAATTTTAGAATGAAGGGATATCTTAGGGAGATAACTTGTCAATGACAGAAATTGATAGTCAAAAGCAGATTTTTGATAACGGACAAAAAAGCGCACTGAAATCACAGACAGAAAATGTAGAGACTATGTAGAGAAAGTAGCTTTATATCAGTTAGAAGAAAAGTTATCACAATGCCCAGAATAGATAAGGAAACAACCAAACTCAGAATAGCGTTTGACGCGTAAACCATTATTACGAAATGTGCTACAATGACATTTGAGAACAAGGTCCAAAACCACAGAACAACCCGTTTGATGCACTAATGAGATTCCAAAAGAATCAGATCGCGTTAGCAAGTGACTTAAAATAAATGTATTTTTATTTCATATTAACAAAGACAGCGATAAACGCGTTGGAAATTGTCAGTCAGTGTACGTTTCGGACAGACAGCATGGATGTGGTGTGTTGGTTTAGAAACCAGAGTCGTGTCTCTACAACATTTGTTGCTGACTGAATTGCCGAAATGCAAATTAAAACAAATCAAATTCAGAGGCGACATGTCCCAGGGAAGAGCAATCTGACAGATATAGTTTTAACAGGCGTTTATTTTAGTCTTTGTAAAGATTATATTGTTGGAAAGTCCAGAGTTTCTGAAGAATGAAAGAATACTTGGCCAAAATTACTCGTTCAAGGGAAGAAATTTAAAAAAGGGAAATCAAGAAAAACGAGTTGGAGAATTGTTAAATGACCACTTTTAATTACAATATTTAAAGAAAAAACTTTAGAACTATTGGCACTGCTGAAAGAGAAACCTCGTGGAGACTAGATCCATTAAGATATTCCAGTTGATATAAATTAGGAAGAATAATGGCATGGCATCGTTATCAGATTCGTGGAAAAAAGGGTAATAACACAAAACAATACATACGGACATCGGGGGAGCTTACTTTAGAATAATTGAAAGAAAGTGAGTATATGCTAATTAGAGATAGACAAAGAAATTCATTTATGGAATACCAGGGCATTCTGATAAACACCTTTGCAGAAAAATAGTTAACTTCTCGTATCAAATCAAGTTATGAACAGTAATGGCATACTAACAATGCACTCGAAATTAAATAATGCCGTAGTTTAAAAGTTGGTATCTGATAATGCTACCAAGACATTCAAAGATCATAGAGCTGATAAAAAGTCATTTCCTGAACAGTGTAACCATGTTGGTACACATTATGTGTTGTCCAATGTTCCGTCAAGGTTTTGGATCATACATGGTCCATAAGCGATACAAGAGGTTGAAAATGACTGTTAAGCATGTAAAGGAAAAAGAGCTAGACCGAAAATCCGATTATGGCCCCATCGCCAACGCGAAGATTGGGGGTTGCAATAGCGAACATATACGTTGATTAATGGTGGACCGTTTCTCACAGGAACATGCAAAGTATAGAGTTGGTAAAACAGATACTTGTGTCTTTTTACTTGTCTAGAAAAAGGAGCAATTCATCGGGGGAAAGCTTAAAGTATCGATACAAGTTCATTTCTAAATGCCTTTTCCCGAAATGTTCATAGACAAGGACTAATGCTAAAAGTTATAAAGGGACAAACTCCACAGGAGCATTGTGCAAAATCCTACACACATCAGATGTAATCTTTAAAGTGTTTGTCGATGAAACAGTTCAAGGTCTTTAACTTACCTGTAAGCCATTTCAATAGACTCTATTCATCTTACTTTAACCATGTTCCTTTTCAACAGATAGGTCGTGAATTCGCAGGACATTAACTTGATGGAAATGAATTTATGTGATATATCTCACAGAGGTAAATTAATATATGGCTGCCAAGTTTAACTTGGCGTAAACATTTGTTTAACAAAGAACAAGACATATGTGAAGGCAGTATTGTACTGGTGGTATTAATAGAAAGTCGAAGAGGAGAGTTTTCTTTTGGGTGTATTGTTAAAGATATTCGCGGAATAGATGGTCCTATCTGATCGACAATCGTGAAAGTAGGAGGAAAGATATGACCAGAGCAATAACCAAACTCTGCCCATAAGAGTGTAAAATAAGAAATAAAAGGCAGCATAGCCCCAGAGATAAACATTCAACATAACTACTTGCATTTTTCAATTTGATTAAATTGATATTTAATATGGTGATTTTACATTTACATTATATGACAACAATATTGTTATTCTTCCAAATGTGTTGCTTGTGAATGAGGTTAATCTGTGCAAAACGGTATAAATTTAAAACGTGTTATCTTCTGTTTCTTTTATGTTTCTCTTTTTCCTTCTTTTTCATTAAATAAGCTTATATAACATGGGAGACAACTCGTACGAATAGTGAATTTTAGATTTGACGAAGTTTATCTCTTTTGACTGCAATGTACTCATAGAGTTTCTTTGTGTATATCATTAATATGTCGATTGTTATTCGCGATTCGATTGTTTCTCATTTACGTCTATCCTATTTCATTTTTACCATGGCTTCTATTATAATGGAAATTGATGGAATTTTGAAATATTTCCTCGTTTGAAATTGTGTTATTACAAGTTAAATATCAGGTAGAAAATATTGTGGAATTCGGTACACAGTAACTTATAGCTAATTGTTGAATGCATATTAAGTACATGTTTTTCATAGAAAAATAAAATGTGAATTAGTGTTACTGTTTGATAAACTTATGGTTGTTGTTGTTAAGAGCACTTGGGTGTATTCTTTAAACCGCTTAATCCTTAAAGGGACAAGGTTTTATTATGAATTGTATAAGAGTGTGTCGTATTCAGGAGGGGGATATTTTCTGAAGAAGATTTCTGAGTAGTGTGAAGCCGTTAAAGCGTTTACCAACACAGAATAATTGGTAGCGTATTTATTACGACAAGTAAATGTTTGTAATGTATCCGTTAATAACCAAGAGCCACATTTTTCGAATAAAATTAAAACAAAGTTATTAAAATATCGTTTGTATTTCGACTTTAAGCGCTATTGAACGCTTTAAAACACAATTGCTTCAATCGATTCGAATACGGGAAGCAATATATTATTTGTTATTGTAGTTTAATATATTAATTCATACACATTATTGTCGGGTGAATATTGGCAAGCTAAATAACACCGTGTTGCAAAGCAATTGAAAACCAACAACATTTTGCGCTATGTAACCACTGTACAGTGTTATTTGTCAGCAAAACTCACTTTAAGATGCATCTTAATAAATTATGGAAAAATGAGTTTACCCGTCTGTTGATATATTCTTTCATCTTTTCGAGGCAATCCTCCCCCGTCATCGTTTCTACCTGTACACGTAGAAGCTCTTTTTGTGTGGAGTAGTATATGCGATAGAGAAGTGCTTAGTTTAAATTGTCTATTCCCAAATCCAACGAATGCATGACTAAAATGGGTTCGATAGTAACACCACTTAAATGTCCCTCCGACACCGGTATGCATGAATCCAACTTGCGCTTGATTTAAACAGTTCATCACTAAACCCCGTAGATATGTCACAATCAAAGCACAGTACATTACAAAGCACACATAAAGGATCCACAGTATATTCCTCGGAGGTACAGGTCGTGCCATGGATGCTTCCAAAACATATGTAACAGACAATTACAGGATCATCAGAAGTCCGAATATGCTTTGTTGTTTTAAACGTATCCACGGGTATATAAATGCTTTATAACGACACTATTTAAATTCCATTAATTAGCTTGCTAATAAATATAAAACAGACCGCCGAGATTCTGGCGACACAATGCGAATATTGAATTCCGTAATGTGTGCGCTTCATTAATGATTGTTGACGCATCGAAATGTAGCAACAGTAACGAACTCGTTAGAAAAACCCATGTGTGTCAGACCTTGACATTTATCAAATTATTTATAGAGTTTCATTCGTGATACATCGGCTATCTCGAATTCCTCCGTAAGATAGGCAATAAATCGTCTGCTGATCCAGAGTGGTGGCGTTTACGAAGTGCTCATTTCAATATTTTAACCTACTCCAAGTCTAATTGAACACATGAAGTTTAACGTCCAAAACACGACAATGTCTACAGCGGTAGCAGCATCTATGTCACATATATCCATGATTAAGTATGTTGAACAGTTAGCGAAAAATAAAGATTTACAACAGTTTAACTTTTCGTTGCACAATGGACGCCTCGTATGCCCGGCTGAATTCGGCCTACATAAGATCCGACGCATGCGCAGTTATGTAAAAGGTAATTATAGAACATTGTAAAAACTTGTGACGAGATTGATTGCACATGGTATTTGGTGCGGTTAAACATTGCGGAATTGAGGATGCATACACTTTACCTGTGAGTGTAAACGCGGTTAAAAAAAGATAAAGCTACGAAGAATTATTGTATTCTATTACTTTATTGTCAAGAAAAATAATACCGAAATTACTTTAAGTTTTCAGATACTCAACATGTTCGAGATCCCCGTTTTTAGCCGAAAAAATATGTTTTTATGACTCTAAATATTTAAACATGACTTTAAATATTCTGACAGTGTATTTAACAATGTTGTTTTACCAGAAGTCCCCCTTTGCGCTTATCTGTTGACACTTTATTACAACCGAATAAATGTCAGTAAACGAGGCAGACGAATGCTTAGGGCTATGCGCCATTTCATTTGCGTTATTGGTTAAATAACTATGCATACCGGTAACTGGCAATGGTTTTAACCAACAGCTGACATTGAAAAGTAATTTATACTCTGCAAGTGCACATACATGTGTCATTGGCCACCGTACTGGTCTATTTTGGAATCCAATTATTTCTTATGCGAATACCCGGGAAGCTGAGGTTATTTTTTCTCCTGAAAGGTTAATACATTTCGGAATAAACACACAAAGTAATTTATACTATTCGGCCTGTAGGTTGGATGCGGTATTTGAAAGTTGTGTGAGCCATACATTTAACATGTGAGTGTACGGCTTCGAAAACTGGAAGCTTCACGCGGACAAATAACGCAGAATACAGGGCTTTGAATATAGGTCCTCCGAAGACTCCTCCGCATCTTGTACATGGTGCACAAGACCACGAGTACGTCCTGAATATGCAAGCAGTACTTGTTTGCCAATAAGAGCCCCTCCTGGCGACCCTAAAACAACGAAAGCTGAATGGGTTTGAACATATCACCAGGCATGACTCTCTGAACAAGACTGTGACCCCAGGAAACATTAGAGGTAGGTCGTCGTCGAGACCGTGAGAGGAAAAGCTGGATGGAGAGTGTGAAAGAGTCGACTTCCTTCTCCATGGATAAGCTACTTTCAGCGGCCCACAACAGACCTGACTGGTTGAGGATCTCTGTGTCGTCGTCCCGCATTTCCCTTAACGACCAAAACAGTCATGATGATGATGATGTATTAAAGCTTATATAAATATCACAAAAGCTACACAATATAATACTGCCAAGTGCAGGGAAAGAACTGGTCGATCTTGTTCATAATTTTCCAGAAGCAATATCAATATAACTCATGTGTATTTATACTGGACGATGGATCTGTTCTTCGTACTGTAGCGATATGTTACATTAACGCGATATATATGTTGTTTTACGTAGGCAAGTATCGATCACAAACGTACTATACTATGTCAATAGCCTTATGCTTAAAATGCCTTTTTACTCGTAGGTCTAAAATAAAGAGACTATTACAATAATTGTGTAGGGTTTTGAGGCGGATTTATTTCTTTATATCAATACCAAGAAAATAGCGTCGCAACAAGGAACCTTATTGCTTGGATATCGAAGACCATGTTTACAGGTTTTATTTTTTTCATTTAATTATCTGGAATGTGTTAATGCCCTTTGGGTTCGAACCTTCGTGTTCTAGAATAAGAAGCTTGCAATCCATCACTACACAAAGCAGGATTTCAAAATGTAGAGTATTATAAAATTGGCAATTCGCCTTTTTGCTGCATAATCGATAAAAAGCTTACAAACGCTTGTATTTATTTCCTATTTCCATATTCATACAGCATAAAGTCACAGATCTTTTAAACATTCTAAGGCAGAAATTTAATTGTGCTTGTTTTAATATAATACTTACATTAATTTTTATAATATATTCATTTGTGTTTAGTTGTCATTTGTCGAACCATGAACATGTCTTTTTGTAAAGATCGACTTAATGACTCGATGAATGTTGATTACAGAAGTTCTCTAAAAATATATTTCTGAATTTAACAACGGTGCTTGCGTTGAAATTCTAAACGATTGCCACAATATTGGTGAACGCATTGATATTTTTCGAGTGGCTATGCTAAGTATAAGCTGAAATATCATGCAAAAACTGATAAAGAACATGGCTATGACTTCTAACAATACAATAATAATAAAATGCGATAATAACATGCTTAAAATACTAACATCAATTTTCATTGTTCTTTTGTTGTTGTTGTTGTCTTTTTTGTATGTTGATTTGTTTTTAACAAACATTATATAATGTAACATGACTTTGTGCTATATCTTTAAATAACGTACATAAGTTAAAGTAACATATTTAAAATTTGGAAACTTCAACAAAGAATCACGTTTTAAGGCATCATATAAGCAAGCGTACTCTTACTTAAAATCCATATAAGGTTCTCTAAAATTAAGTAACCCTATACACTTAGGGGAAAAAAATCTTTAATAAATGTATGATAGGCATAGTAAAGAAGGAGAATCAACTAAATTGAAAGTTAAAAGAGCCCTTCGCACTGTGTTCTCTGTTGTAAAACTACACGACCAGATTAACCAATTGTCTGTAACATGTAAGACGTTTAAGAGTGTGACAATCTTTATCCGGATGTTTAATCATAAAATGTAAAAATTGACCGTAATGCGCCTAATGATAATAGCGTGTCTAACCTATGTGTGTCACGATTTATTCGAATAATCAAGCAAGACTTCGACTACAGCTTGAGACTTTCTAACGCAACACTTTTCAAACTTTAATATCTCGCTTATGAATTAGGATTTTGATTTAAACTTTTGAATTTGATCATTTGACTACATTATGAGCAAGCTAATGATAAAATCATTCATCCGTAATGATTGTACGCGTAAGCATCTGGTGTATATTATTCTGAATTTATTTCAATTTCCTCATTTGAGATGGGTTCTTACGCCAGTAAAACAAAAAAAAAAATAAAAAAAATGTATGGCTCGTATGAATAACCGCGCATTTTGGCCAATCGCATGCTACCTTCCCCACGTGCTAAAGTGTCCGATCGTGACTGTTGAATGATTTTATCGTTAGCTTGCACCGAATGGAGTCAAATGATCACACTTACAATGTTTAATAAAAATCTTTACTTATACGAGAGATATTCAAGTTTGAAAAGCGAGGCGTTAGAAAAGCATCTATACACTTGCAGGTAACCTGCAATTTGACAAAATGCGCACTTGCGCTCCTAACTATTCATATGAACTTTATTTTTTTTAAAGCTAGTTTTATGTTATCCTGATGTAAGAACCCACCTAAAATAATGATATTGAAATAAATTTAGAATAATATTGCGTTTCACCATTTCCACGTTCATACAGATGAAACAATACGTAGCACACGTTCCTAAGCGTCCAATCGTCAAGGATGAATGATTTTATCATGAGCTTGCTCAGAATGTAGTCAAATGATCACATATAAAATCTGAACTAATTACTGAGGTATTTAAGTTTGAAAAGTATTGCGTTAAAAAAGTCTCCAAGTGTATATGCTGAATTCACTCTTGTTTTATGCACTTTATTTAGAAGTAAAGATATTGATAATTGTATAGAAGGCAAGATGTCAAAGCTTTTTAATCATCATACATGTAAATCATGAAATTAACCAAAAATGCACAACATTTTGCACGTTGCAACAAAAGAAAGCTTAAAATCAAATGGATTGCACGTAAATATGCTACTACAAATATACATTATTTCCCGAAGATATCAGTAACTTTAAATGTAAACTGAGTGTAAACACTGTTAAAACCGAATACGTGGGTTCTCTTCGTATTCTTTGATTCTCAAAGTACATTGAGAGATAACCGCCCTGTATGAACAAAAGGTCATCCATCCCAAGATTATTTTTCAAAGCTAGGTTCACCCGAATTATATACACACCTGGAAAACGATAATTTATAGGTGGTCTTAAAGAAATATGGTCTCATGCATGTTATTACGTTTGTCAACGTTTTCCCTTCTCGATTCCGCATCAGTTTATCAAGTGCGTATTAACTCTAAATTATATTACTGACAACGCTCCAACGCAACAGACCTCGCATTCGGTACTTTGTAATGTCTCTACGTCTTAAATGCAATATTTAAAGGTGATTTAAATCTTTGAAAAGTACATGTATATAAATGCTGGCATGTAGGCAACAGTGACTTGCAATGAGCATTTGTAATGGTTTTGAACAATTTAACACTTTACGTTTTTTTGTAAACATTATGGCGAACCAAGACACACTCGTGAAGTCCACGTGTTTCAAAATCAATGTCTGAGTTAATTAAAAATGGGTTAGTAACCGTTTTGTTAGAAAATAAACCTTTAAAATAAAAACAAAGCGGACACACATTGACAAGTGCACAGAAACTGCGAAAAAAGATCAGATATTTATTTTCAAAAATCGAACATAACAAATATGAGGTTTCCCGCTGTTGATATGTGAACGTTCAGTTCACTTCCTGCTCAGTTAGTCCGATCTTGTGAACGCATTGTGATAAATACGGAAGTAGTAGAACGCGCTTACGCAGACAATGGCTAATTGAATTCATGTTAGAGATACACACAAATAATTTGTGGGTACATATCAATCAACTCCTTTATTTACGCATTTTGTTAATAATAAGGCCGACGTTAAAAAAAATCTTGCTATCCAATACATGATAGCAGTCGTTATTTGGATATGGATATGGTATGGACGCAAATTTAACACACATCTCGTCACTTATTTCTTGATATATGTTTTGTGATCGGTAACTTGTCAGAATGTTTGTATAAAGTATTTGATTTGTACAGTAACTTGTCAGAATGTTTGTATAAATTATTTGATTGGTACAGTAACTTGTAAGAATGTTTGTATAAACTAATTGATTGGAACAGTACCTAGTCAAAACCCCTGAATAGTGTCTGGTTATTACATTTGACAATCTATCATTTAACGGCAATCCGTATAACCTATTTATATATGTTAAACTAAAAACGCCGAATATCTGCTTTTTTGGTTATTGTTGGAGTGCAGAAAACTTATAATACCAATTAAATACTAATATTTAAATTTAAAAAGGTGAAATAGACACGTGCATGAGCATGTATTGAGACACATGTTGGCCTCCGTACAGTTAGTAAACTATCCATACATAATCGCGGTAGATTGTTTGTATTGAATGTATACAAATTACCGAGTTGTTTGACAGAACGTCTGTAAAATATTCGTTTTATCTTGCGTGTTAAAATTGGCCTTATACGACTTATTTTTGTCATTAAGATAACAAAAGAGTAGCAAAAAATAACTAGAACAAATTAAAATATCAAAGAGGTATATTAACTATTTTATCTATGACTTATTCGAGATCGTGTGATAAAAGTTTACATATATTTCATACTGAAAGTGTTTACTTGTAAGTCAATTTTGTATATACTGAGTGATTGATTCATGATTTTTTTATTAAACAAAGTCTATATGTGCATATTTTCGTGCCAATTCTAGCATTGACATTCTATAAATGCAACGAAAAACAGACTTTGTTGTTTCCACTACACACCATTATTACACTATGAATACAATAAAGCAATAATCACTACAACTGTTACGACTATTGTTAGTAGATAAAACGTAACTCTCTAGTTCTGCCATTTACGTTGTGAGGTTCGTATTAAGTGTGTATCTTTACACGGTTCTAACTTCTACATGTTGTGTCAAATAACGAAAACCCTTTAAAGAAAGTTTTATCCGACTCCTATCCTTATTTGAAATATGTATGATAACATAAACAGAGCAATTTAATGAAGATAAAATACTCATTCGTTCATAACCCCAACCGAGTTCATTTTTCTTGACAGCTTACTTATATGTTTACGAATGACAAAGTCAAGCTGTCTCGAGAGTCATTTTCAGTGATTTAACATACATCCATTATAATTCAAATATACACTCGCATAAAAGAGGAAAAGTCATTTACTATTTGCATAAATATTATACACATCTGAACGCCATATATAATGAGGTTCATTAATCGTCTGCTTAATGTTTACACAATATGATTCATTTGATCTAATACACACATGAATGAAAGTACATATTCGTCTGGTTGTTCATCATTTAGAGTGTTGGTCACTGATAGCAGTAACTCTATGTGTTATGAATTAGTATCGGGAACGAGGTCACACTCAAGTAGTAATATAAGTTTACATTCCTTCAATTTTTGACTTTAGACCACGGCATGAACTGCGCTGTCTTAGTTTATGAGACGACAGTGTCTGCAACGATGTCCGGGAGTTTGTTCCCGTTTAATCGCGCAGACACGCACATCAGTCGAGGCCTTCGTAGTTTAACGAGATGTCCTTGCACCGGTAAAGAGAGGAAGCCCTGATAAGTGTGTGAACGACACTAAATCGTGAATATTCTGGATCCACTGTGGCGCGTGTCCACTGTCCATTGCTCCGTGTGATATTGGCGGATCGAATTGTTTACTATACTTGCCCACGTCAGATTAGAAGGCATCGCGTTTTATTCGTATTAAACTGCATAATAGTTTACAGAGTTTTATAGTTTCCACAAGTGCATATATGTCTGGTATAAAACCTTTCTGTGATTATTTACTTTGGATATTAAATAACACTCGTCTGTACTCGAATTGTTGTTTCGTGAGATATTTAGTTTTCATACTGCAGCGTTTATGAAAGAACATCAGTTTTCTGAAGTCGGTTTTAGCAATATTGGTTGCCAAACTATAAGACTTCATGACAGATCAGTTCTTGTCCGAGTTGGCCGATTGTACACATGTTTGCTGTATAACTCAGAAAGCATTCTATTGTGAGATCGTATTTCGTCAGTGATGACTTTTTTTCAGCATTACATTTGCGTCAACTTAGATATGTATAATAATGTTAGGATTTAAACAATACTGAGATTGAGTACATGGTATAAATTATTAATCTAAAAACTAGTGTTGGCAGTGATGTATTCACGTATTGAGTAGATCGCTTATTGAAATTGTAAGTGGGATTTGCATGTTCTTGATATTATATATGATAAAAGTATGTGGTATAAAATGGTTTATACACTATACATCTTGATTGCACACCGGATGTACGCAAAGATCTTCTATGAAGCATACTGTTATCATGGCCTATTATCACTCCTTTTACTTTATACTGACAAAACGATGTGTCATCTATTTTTATAATTCAATTAAATCAATGTCAATATTCAGCACACCAATCAGCACCAAGCAAATGACACGCAGCGATTTTATGAATCAGATGTGCAGCGAAGGAACTTGTGAATGAATTCAACGGGTCGATATGATAACTTAAAACCGCGCTCAAACCTAATTGTAATACACTCTAGTAAAGATCTACGGAATGCGTTTATCAAAAGACTTTAACGCGAGCATTTTTGTTGATTTTCAAGCTGTTTCCTTGTTGTGCTAATTTTTGGGTTTGATTACACGGCAACTTACCATACATATGTTCAGCCCAAATACACAAATATTAATTTCTTTTGTACAATTCGTTAAGAGTTTGTGCTCTGCTAATCTATGTACTTCAATTTTATTCTTGATGATATTAACATATAGTTTTTAGATTTAAAACTTTTAGATTGTGAGTGATTTGCTGGTTAAAAAGCACAGTATTTGTTTTTAAAGAACATTTTCAGTATGTTGCAAAGCGAAGTAAGGAATATAGATGTATTTCACTTAAACCTGGATAGTGTTCAAGGACACATACATTATTTGAGAAAATAATTGTATACGTGTATAATAAATACAATACAATTCGGTGACATTTAAACCCAAATCATATTTAGATTTGAATCGATTAACCTCTTTCGCAATGCCAATATTATTTAACCCAAATCATTTATCAACTGTTGTAGACGAAATCCTTGGAAGACTGGGTCAAGTTTACATACATTTGTTTTGATGAGAAGCATAAGTGAGAACCGTATCGTTCCATTGTAAATGTTTTGGTCAGCAGATTTTGACTGTTGATATTTAGAAATGGTGGCAGACCCATCTACTCTTGATTGCCTCTATAGTGATTGTCGGTACCGTGCCGGTCAGAGAGAGGACGAAGGAAACATTTAGTTGATGTACAATATTAACGTCTAAAATAATTGAGTCGCGTCGTGTGAAAATGAGAAGTATGCCATTACAAAACAAATAAGGTTGACGCATGCGTATTTACTGAGCTCAAGTACACAATGGCATTCACATACAGCATAGCACAACATAGTTAATTATAAACATTACATCATTTAATATAGATTATAATGCAAAACAAATATTTATGTAAGCGAAAACAACAAACACGTCCATATAAGTACATTTTCTCATATGAAGAAAGTATATACCAACTTAATTAAATAAGAAAAAAATAACAATTGACACTTCTATTTCATATAAATATGATGCTTTTTTAAACACGCGAACATATTGTTAATAAAATGAGTTATATTGGCAATTAGATATTGCTTTATAAACGTAAAGAAAATATTTCAACAAAACATGCAAAAAATAGAAACAATACATAACGTTCAATGAATCGTTGAAAGACTAAGAGGATGTGATAGTATTAAAAACTGCTTGCTGGAATTATTGTATATGTTGTCAAGATCAGAAACACAGTAAAATGTCGCGCATACAACAGTTATTAAACGACATTTTTATGACTAAACTTAAATTTGTTAGAAGTGTATGTTTGTTTATAGCCCTTCATTTATATTCATATAAAACCGCATAAAAATATTTCAGTCACGATATAAAAATAAACAGCTCTGCGAGTTACATATTGATTATAATGGGGTGAATGAATGTATGAAACAGTTCGACAAAAATGACGACTATGTGTGTGCCTAAAAACTGTATTGCATGGGATATGACATACCATGTAGTTTTAGGAGAAACATCATAAAATTTAATTATCTAAACAAATGACACGCAGTATTAATTGATAATAAAAAACATAATAAGTGAAGACATGTTCACGTCTATTCAGCTTGAACTGATTGTATGACCTTCAAGCGTTCCTTCACAATTGTGTTGCATTTCATGCAGGTGCTTGTTGAATAGTCACATCGTTCGCAGGCGAATAGATGGCAGCAAGGTAGGAACACGATGCATCTGACCTTGTCGTGGCACACTGTACATACCAGCTTTTGCTTCATTTCTTCATTTTCGCGTACGATATCTGCAATGTAGCATGAGTTTGTGATGATACAGTGAAGCCTTTACTATGTTTCTAATATAAAAATATATGTAAATAGATATGTTTATATTTATAATTGCGCGTTTGACATGCAATATATTTAAAATATATATTTGTGTTTTTGACGTTAAAAGTCAGTTAATGAATTCCAAATAAACAAAATAGGGCTGAAAGCGAATGGTTTTCAGTACCACCTTTCTTTAGAAAATGCTTTTCTTTACATTTTTCGAAAAATCAATAACCTGTGTTGAGATATCTTGAGGTCATGCAATCGATTTAAAGGTAAAATTGCATGTTCAAAGGTCATAAATGAAAACTGACGTACAATCTTTTTGATATAAGAAAACTTAATGGGAAAAGTGCTGTTGATCTGTAAAACAGTTATTAACAACTATGGTCTGAGCAAAATGTGTTCGTAATTGTGTTTCTGGAAAATGCATTTTCGGAAAATATTATGGTTTAAATGTGATTTGGTTTCTTACTGTGCTTGGAAATCAGTATGTAACCAGTCTGGTTTAATGTGGTTTGGTTGGTCAATCTTGTTATAAACATGTCAGGAGTTTTTATTCTATTTGTTTGAAAACACTACATTAGGTGATCTGAATAACAATTAGGTAATTTTAGCTTTTCAATAATTGATGCATCATTCCTCAATTTAAAAAAAAGAACTATAGTTTAGAGTAAATTTTGCATAATTAATGCAAAAGATGTCAAACAAAACTGAAATAAATAAACTACATATAAACACGTCTACTTGTGTAAAAAAAGGGTGCATCATTAATTCTAAACATTTTTAGTTGATTTTACCCTAGGGAAATATTTGAACAAACTTCATAGAGGACAACCATACGACGTAACAAGCCTATTACCAACGATATGTGCCTTGCGGTTTCAGATAAGACTTATTGACGTTTTCATTGTCGACAAACGTAGAATGTCACGACTAGTCGATGTTAGGCAACACATATTAGACCCTTGTGTTATCGAAAAAGAATATTTTTATGAAGTTTTCATTTTTTAAATCTATTTATTTATTTACTAATTGTTTTGAAATTAATTTTATTAAATAAAATGCAACAAATGTCTTTAGTCGTGCATGGTCTTATAAGAAACGCGTATCTTAAAAGTTTTATGTGCTTCATATCGATTATGTCTTCATGTTCGAGGCTTTACCCGTTTCAGTATCAAGGGACATGACGTTAACAATGTTTGTAAACGACTACATTTTGAATAAAAAATACCAAATGTCTAAGCTGTCTGCTTTAGTTTTTTAAGGAAATTTTTGAAGTTATGTCTCTACATAATAAAATAAAATGTGTTATCCCCACAACCAAAAGCGGGGCTAATGTTTATCCCGGTAAGAGGATTTGAAATAACTAAGTAGAAGACCACTATGTAATGTTAGATGCCCGATATTATACTTTTTAGTCGTGTTGTTTCAGAGAATATTTGTTCAGTTAATACACATTTTTTATTGTAAATCATATGGCCCATTGGAGTATTTTGACATGATTTATACAAGTGAGAAGAGTACCATAATCTAATGTCACATACCAACTATCACAAGTGTGGGTCTTGTACTATAAGAGGTGAATATATTTTGCTTTATAACTTGATATTAATCTCGTGGCACCTTGGACGTGGCCCGTTTTGACACAATTATGTGATCTGCTTAGATGAGGACAACTATATGATGTAACAAACATCTGGGCCGTTTGGATTCAGGACATAAGTGTGTTTTACCTGGTTACTATTTACATTTAATGAAAACATGTTAACTATAGGATGGGGATTATTTGGAACCCGTGTTTTGTATTTGAACAAACTTTGTAGGAAAACACTTTACAATATTACACACTAAATATGTGTTCATAACCTAATCATACTCGCTAAGCATGTGAATGGTATCGGGATAGATACCCGTGCTCTCCAATTTTCTTTCTTTTTCTTTTTTTAATTTTATTTATAATTTAAGCAGTTTTGTTTACTATTGAAGCTGGATAATGAATATGGTACCTCGAAAGTTCATATAAAACTAGTTAACAATCCGCTGATATTATCTTTGGAAATCATGTGAAATAAATTATACTGAAAGACGTCCTTACACAATAAACTATCGTAAATTATCCTTATAACCTCCTTACTTTTAAAGTTTATGTGTTTCCCTTACGAGTAGTTTATTTAGTCTGCATATTTCTGGGATGTAATGTCAAACTTTGTATTCCCGGGATGGACCGGTTCCTTGTTGCAACTCAAAATATATTAAAACGTAATTTTACATACCCCTGCGTATATGCAATCATAGAATTGCCCTGCAATTATTGCGATAATAATTTTTGACATATTTCAAACATGCTGAATGTAAAAATCTCAAAATAGAAAAGACATAATAATTCCTCAACATTTATGCGTATGATTTTAAAGATTAATACAATAGCATGAAAAAATAATAATTGTAAATATGTCGCATCGATATTTTTCGCACTATACCTTGGTTAGAAAACATAGCAATGTTTACTAAAGTTTCTTGCGCTTAAGTTCTAGACTGTACATTGAGAATTGTTCATTGCATATGAATGTGTAATATTTATAACAATGAGCTATTTAAATGGTAAGGTGATAGCACGTAACGATGTTATTAGTTTGTTGTCTTAAATAAATTATACAAATAGCAGAAGTTAAGCTTGGAAACAGTTCAAGCACATTTTGCAAATAGCTTGTGTGTTTAAACACATAATGACGAAGTCTGAATATATATGAAACCTATCCACGCAACCAAATGTATGGATTATATAGTCAGTGTATTTTCCGTTTGACCTTTTTTATCAAAAGATGTTTAAAAAATGCAGAAGCGTTTCGCCTACACCCATATATTCATCTGTAATTATTAAGTCACGTACATCGTCTATCACATGAAAGTTGTCAAAGCATATTGCGTACATAAATCAGTATGACAAGTACTGAATTGCTTTAAAAAAATTCATCAGAATCAATTTTAATTACAAAAATACCTTCCATTTTTGTCGGCGCACATTAGCGGTCAGTAAATCCTCAACAAGTGTTGACTTCTGCAATGAAGATAAAGTGAATGACCCAATATTATTTCCATTCTCAAAACTGTGTTTCCCTTCAACAAAACAAAAATCAAAATCAAACGATCGAATATTTGTACAAATCACTTAATTGTAACAATATAATAAAACTTTGATTTGATTGAATAATTCCGTTTTAGCCCATTACCAACCTCCATCATTTCCTTTAAATAATCATATGATCATATGAGAATGCACTTATAAACTGTTCCTTAAATTAACAAGGCATGCCAGCATTGTTTAATTGTCGTATTTGTTAGAATGGAACATATAACATTAACTAGTTAAGTAAGTTGTACGTGAAAACATACGCATACCTTTGTAACCTATATTCCGAAATGATTGCGTGTATTCATTTTTAGTGCGCTTGGTGTATGTTACTTATTGGTGCGTTAGTTTCATATAAAGAATTTCATGGAGTTTATACATACATCTTTAAACAGAAATTCACTGGTCATACATGTTGCAATATTATTGTGTAACTTGTCATTTTATTATTAACTAATTATTAACTATTATTAACATATATGGGCAAAGCTCATTATCTAGTCTGTCTGTCTAGAGAAGCGCGAATGTATCAATGAATCTTACTTGACGTCTTTTATTAGTTATTGATTTTTTTTCAATATATATATCAGTAATTGATTTCAGTCAGAAAGAATCGGAGCTCTTAGTTGTACAAGACATTTCAGGGAACGTGACACACTCGCTCTAGATTGAAATGTTAATTAGTGAGATGATATGTATGATGTATGATGTTTTATACAAATGACGAATACTGTTATAACGTCAAAAGATACGCTTGTTTATGAACATATTGCTCAACTGTATAAAATATGTTGCTAATTGTGTTAAGCTTAACAATATTTGTGAACAATACTGACCGATTGGCTTGATACTTCCCATGTGTATTGACCTTGGACTATAGATGACCCCTATTGAAATTGAGTTCACTAGGTCAAAGGTCAGGGTAACTATCACACTAAGTGGTTTCCGATCAATAACTCGTCAACAAATTGACCGATTGGATTGATACTTCATATGTGCATAGGCCTTTGAGAGTAAATGACTCCTATTGAAATTGGAGTCATTAGGTCAAAGGTCAAGGTTACTATCACACAAAGTGTGAAAATCGTTTCCGATCGATAAATCGGCAACGAATTAACCGCTTGGCTTGGTACTTCATATATACATTGGCCTTGGACAGTAGATGACCCCTGTTATCATTGGGGTCACTATGTCAAAGGTCAAGGTAACTATCACACTAAGTTTGAAAATCGTTTCCGATCAATAACTAATAATAAGTCCGATAATAATCGATAATAAGTCCGATCAACGACTTGACCGATTACTTGATATTTCACATATGCATCGGCATTGGACAGCAGATAACACCTATTGAAATAGGAGTCACTAGGTCAAAGGTCAAGGTCACTATCATACTAAGTATGAAAATCGTTTCCGATCAATCACTCCTCAACGAATTGACCGATCGGCTTGATACTTCACATGTGCATTGGCCTTGGACAGTTTTTGACCCATATTGAAATTGGGGTCACAAGGTCAAAGGTCAAGGTCACTATTACACCTAGTGCGAAAATTGTTTCCGATCAATAATGCGTCAAAGAATTGACCGATTGGCTTGATACTTCACATGTGCATTGATCTTGGTCAGGAAATGACCCCTATTGAAAGTGTGGTCGCTAGGTCAAAGGTCAAGGTCACTATCACAGTAAGTGTGAAAATTGTTTCCGATCAATAACTCGTCAACCAACCTTAGACAGTAGATGACCCCTATTTAAATTGAGGTCACTAGGTCAAAGGTCCAGGTTACTATCACACTAAGTGGTTTCCGATCATAACTCGTCAAGGAATCGACCGATTTGATTGATACTTCAAATGTGCATTGGATTTGGACAGTAGATGAACTGTATTTAAATTGGGATCAATAGGTCAAAGGTCAAGGTCACTATCACACTAAGTGTGAAAATCGTTTCTGATCAACATCTCAACAACCAATTGATGGATTGTCTTGATACTTCACATGTGCATTGGCCTTGGACAAAATATAAACAATATTGAAATTACGGTCACTAGATCAAAGGTCAAGGTCACTATCACACAAAGTGTGAAAATCGTTTCCGATCAATAACTCGTCAACAAATTGATCAATTGGCTTGATACTTCAAATGTTCATAGGCCTTTGAAAGTAGATGACCTCAATTGACATTTCGGTCACTAGGTCAAAGGTCAACGTCACTATCACACAAAGTGTGCAAATCGTTTCCGATCAATAACTCGTCAAAAAGTTGACCAATTGGCTTGATACTTCACATGTGCATTGACATTTGACAGTAGATGACCCCTATTGAAATTGGGGTCACTAGATCAAAGGTCAAAAACACTGTTACACATAAAGAGTACAATCGTTTCCGAGCAATAACTCATATACTGATTCACAAATTGGCCTGATACTTCCCGTGTTTATGAGCCTTGGACAGTAGATGACCCGTATTGTAGTTGGGGTCACTAGGTCAAAGGTCAAGAACAATGTTACACATTAAGAGTACAATCGTTTCCGATCAATAACGCGTCAACAGATTAATCGATTGGCTTTATACTTCTTATGTGCATTGGCCTTGAACAGTAGATGGCCCCTATTGAAATCGGGGTCACTAGGTTAAAGGTCTTGGTCACTGGCACAATAAGTTGGAAAAGCGTTTCTGATCAATAACTCGCCAACGAATCTACCGATTGGCTTGATACTTCCGATGCTCATTGACCTTCGACAGTAGATGACCCCTATCGAAATTGGGGTCACAAGGTTAAGGTCACTGTCACAATTAGTGTGAAAATTGTTTCCAATCAATAATTCATCAACAAATTGACCGATTGGCTTGATACTTCACATGCGCATTGGCTTTGCTTGGACAGTAGATGAAATTGGAGTCACTAGTTGAAAGCCCTGTTTGGGGAGGGGGCAAATGTCTCCGACCGCGGAACACTTGTTCATTAGTGCAAGTATGCTATAAAACCTGTATATGATGATTTACCTAGGCTATTAGATTACACTTGTCTGTACTCAAATAGTTGTTTCGTGAGATATTTCGCATACTGCAGCATTATGAAAGAGCATCAGTTGTCTAAAGATTTTAGCAATATTGGTAGCCAACAAATAAGACTTCATTACATATCCGTTCTTGTCCGAATTGTCAGATTGTACTGATATTTAGACCAGTTTATTAAATGTGAATCTAAACACTATCGTTGGTAGTTATGTATTTAGGTACTAAGTAGATCGCTTATTGAAGCTGTAAGTGTATTTTGCATGTTCTAGATATTATATATGATAAAACTATGTAGTATGAAATCGTTAAGATACACTGTACACCTTTATTGAACATCAAGTGTACGCAACCATCTTCTATGAAGCAAACTCTTATAAATGCCTATAATAACTCCATATTTCGTTATACTGACAAAGCGATGTGTCACCTTTATAATTCCATTAAAGTAAGGTCAATATTCAGCCGACCAATCAGCGCTAAGGAAATGACAAGCAGCGATTTTATTAATCAAATGAGCAGCCAAGCAACTTGTAAATGCAACGAGTCGATATGGTTACTTCAACTTGCACCCAAACCTAATTGTAATACAATCGAGTAAAGATCTACTGAATGTGTTTATCAAAAGACTTTAATGCGGGCATAGGTAACGTATTTCTTGATTGTCAATATGTTTTCTTTTTGTGCTATTTTTGGGTTTGATTACACGGTAACTTACTTTTCGAATTACCATAAACATGTTCAGCCCAAATACACAAATATAAATTTCTTTTGTACAATTTGTTGCGGGTTTGGGCTCTTTTTATATGTACTTAAATGTTATTCCTAATTAATATAACATGAAGTTACAATACTTAAAACGTTGAGGTTGTTAGTGATTTGCTGGTTGAAGTGAACACTTTTTTAGTGTTTCAAAAGTTTTTTTTCAAGCACATGTTCAGTATGTTACAATGCGATGTTTGGAATAGAGATGCTTTTCACCTTAATATACATTATTTGAGAAAATAATTGTAAACGTGTATAATAAATACAATTATCTACCGTTCGGTGACACTTAAACCATATGTTATCATATTTCGATTTGAATCGATAAACACCCTTCGCGATGACGAAATACTACTACCCGAATAATTAAAAATCTGTTGTAGACGGCATTCACGAAATACTTGGTAAAGTTCACATACATTTATTTTGATGAGAAGCATACGAGAACAACCGTATCGTTCCATTGTAAAATGTTTCGGTCATCAGGATTTGAGTGTGTTACAGGTACTTGTCTTGTCCCAAATATTACTTTTCCTCGTGAATATTGTACTATTTGATAAAGACGCTCATTTTGGATGGATAAGTACCTGCTAAAAATATTACAAAATCAACATATACAACACGGTTTAAATGAATTATAACAGCGTGTGTTGTATTATCAATGTTGCGTTTTCTGTTTTTACACACAGTTCTTATTTCAATACAGTGTTTAAGCATTTCCTATTACTGAAACATGTATAATTCCTCAAACATTTCCCATGAGCGGTCGATGTTAAAGAATGGCGGCACACCCATATACTATTGATTGCATCTATTGTATTTGTCGGTACCGAACCGGACAGAGAGATGACGAAGGACACAGTTAGTAGAGTACCAATATTAACGTCTATAATAATTGAATCGCGTCATGTGAAAATGAGAATTATGCCATTACAAAACAAATAAGGTTGACGCATGCGTATTTACTGAGATCAGTTGCACAATGGCAGACATATACAGCATAGCACAAAATATTTAATTATATACATTACATCATTTAATATAGCTTACACGGCAAAACACATATTAATGTAAACAAAAACAACAACCACGTCCATATAAGTACATTTTCTTATATGAGGAATGTATATACCAACTTAGTTAAATAAGAAAAAAATAAATCATGACACTTATATTGCATATAAATATAATGCTTTTTTAAACACACGAACATATTGCTAATAAAATTTGTTATATTGGCAAATAGATAATTGTTTTAAACTTAGAGAAAATATTTCAACCAAACATGCAAAAGAAGAAACAATACATAAAGTTAAATGAAGCGTTGAAAGACTAAGAGGATGTGATAGTATTAAACACTGCTGACTGGAATTATTTCATATGTTGTCATGATCAGATACACAGTAAAAGGTCGCTCATACAACACTTATTAAACGACATTTTATGACTTAACTTTAACTTGTTAAAAGTGTATGTTTGTATATAGCCGTTCATTTATATTCATATAAAACAGCATAAAAATAGTTCAGTCAAGATATACAAAATTAACAGCTTTGTGAGTTGCATATTGATTATAATGGAGCAAATGAATGTACGAAACAATTCGACAACAATGACGACTATTTGTGTACCAAAAAAAACTTTATTGCATGGTATATGACTTCCCTTGTAGTTTTATCAGATACAACATAAAATGTAATTATCTAAACAAATGACACGCAGTAATTATTGATAATAAAAACATAATTGAAAAGTAAAGACATGTTCACGTCTATTCAGCTTAAACTGATCGTATGACCTTCAAGTGTTCCTTCACAATTGTTGTGCATTTCATGCAGGTGCTTGTTGGATAGCCACATCATTCGCAGGCCAATAGATGGCGGCAAGATAGGAACACGATGCATCTGACGATGTTAAGGCATAATGTACACATCAGCTTTTGCTTCATTTCTTCATTTTCGCGTACGATATCTGCAATGTAGCATGAGGTTGTGATGATACAGTGAAGCCTTTACTATGTTCCAAATATAAAAATATATGTTAACAGATATGCTTATATTTATAATTGCGCATTTGACATGTCCTGTATTTAAAATATATATTTGTGTTTTTGACGTTACCAAGTCAGTTAATGAATACCAAATATACATCTTAGGGCTGAATGCGGAGGGTTTTAGGAGCACCATTCTTTAGAAAATGCTTTTCTTTACATTTTTCTTAACATCCATAACCTGTGTTAAGATATCTTGAGGCCATGCAATCGATTTAAAGGTAAAATTGCATGATCAAAGGTCATGAATGAAAACTGACGTACTTTTGAATGCGATTAAATATGTGTTCTACATATAACTATTTCGCATTCAAGAGATCAGCGTTAATTAAAAATAATTGAAACATTTTGCAATAATTAAGGAATACTATTCAAATGTCTCTTGTATTAAGGAAGATAAAGAACGCAACATATTTTGTAAATAATGAAAAATAATGAAATACGTTGACACATTTTTATACTGAAATTGTTTTGAACCGAACAGTTTTGTTCTCATTTATTTAATTAAGTTCTTTTATTCTGTTGAATTGTGACATTGATGGTAAACTTTCCGGGTGGACGGGAATGATAAGAACACAATCTTGTTAATATGAGAAAGGTGCTGTTGATCTGTTAATCAGTAATTAACTATTCTGTTCCGAAGAAAACGTGTTAGTGAATGTGCTTCTGGAATATGCATTTTTCGGTAACTATTATGGTTTAAATGTGAGTTGGTTTCTTACTTTGCTTGGAAATCAGTAGGCAACTATTCTGGATTCATGTGGTTAGGTTGGTCAATCTTTCATGACCATTTCAGGGACCATGTCAGTAGTTTTATTCTTTTTGTTTGAAAACGCTACATTAAGTGACCTGAACAACAATAAGGTAAATTAGCTTTTCAATAATTGATGCATCATTCCTCACTTAAAAAAGAACTAGTATAGAGTTATATTGCAAAATTAATGCAAAAGATGTCAAACAAAAATGAAATAAATGAACACCATATAAACAAGTTTACAAGTGTGAACAGACGATGCATCATTAATTCTAATAATTTTAGTTGATTTAACCCTTGGCAAATATTTGAACAAACTTGATAGAGGACAACCATACGACGTTAACAGCTTATAATCAAAGCTATATGCCTTTCGGTTTCAGACTTTAGGACGTTTTCATTTTCGACAAACGTAGAATATGACCACTAGTCGATGTTAGGCACCAAATATAAGGCCCTTTTGTTATCGAAAAATATTTTATTTTTTTTGAAGTTTTCATTTTAAAATCTATTTATATTTAATATTGTAGTGAATAATAACTATTCGACGAATTTCGGTAAAGGAAACTGGCAATAGAACGTAATTTGTTTGAAACATTTCTATATGCCTACACTCATAGTATACGCGTATCTGAAAAGTGTTTATATGCTATATAACGATAATGTCTTTATGTTCATGTTCATGACTTTAACAATCTTTGTAAACGACGACATTTTGAATAAAAATACCAAATATCTAAGCTGTCTGCTTTGGTGCTTTAAAGAAGTTGTTGAAATTATGTTTCTACCTAATAAAATACAAAATGTGTTATCCCCACAACCAAAGGCGAGGCTAATGCTAATATCGGTGGGGGATATAAAACAAGTAAGTAGAGGACCACTATTTAATGTAAGATGCCCAATATTATACTTTTTTGTTGTGTTGTTTCAGAGAATATTTGTTAAGTTAATACACATTTTTATTTTAAATCATATGGCCGATTGGGGTATTTTGATCCAAGGGCCATAATATAAACAAGTGAGCAGAGTACCATCATCTAATGTCACATACCTTCTATCACAAGTGTGGGTCTTGTACTATAAGAGGCGAATATATTTAGCTATATAACTTGATATTAATCACGTGGCACCTGGGACGTGGCCCGTTTTGACACAATAGCAATTATGTGATCTGCTTAGATGCGGACAACCATACGATGTAACAAACATCTGGGCCATTTGGATTCAGTGTGTTTCACGTGTACACTATTTACATATAAGGAAAACACGTTAACCATATGATGGGGCTTATTTGGAACCCGGGTTTTTATTTGAAAACAATTGGTAGAGGAACACTTTGCAATATTACATACTAAATATTTGTTAATAATCCTGCTTTTTTAATATAAGAATGTTTTCCTTTATTGTCTGTATAATACTATATACATCATTTTATTCTAGCGCGTTTTAACACAATTGGTATGGTTGATGTATCGTAACAGAGGGCCACAATACGATTTTACATGCCAAACACAAAATCTCTGTACCTTGCGTTGTCAGAGAGTTTTTACTATATACATCTAAGGACAATCGTCCAATTGTGGACCCCTGTGACATAATTTGAACAGACCTCGTGACGGACAATCATACGATGTTACACGCAAAACGTTAATTCCATAACTCTTGCGGTTGTAGGTAAGAATACTTTAAATTTTATTGACTAGATACGTCTATTTAAATCATGTGAACGCCGGGGTATTACCAGTTTTGACTGCGAGGGCTTGCTACGTTCATGTTGACTAACTTTGAAATATTGGGTCATCCAGTGATCATTCCTGTGCATTTTCATTTATACCTGTGAAAGGGTTTAGGGAAAGAGTTGTTAGCAGAAAATGTTAAAGCACACACGTCAAGCAATGACGGACGTCTTAGAAAACCAAAGCCCCCTTTGAGCACTATGTGCTTAGGTATGTGTCCGATGGGCTAAAAACCGATTGTTAGTGATAACGTGACCCTGAAATTTCAAGGTACAATATTTCAATGATACATAGGTTAATACTTAAATGGTTATTAATAAAGACGAATTTAAAACAAATGCAATTTATCTTTGAAAAAAACAAAACATTTTTTTCTATGGACATTTAAGCATCCGGTGATACATCAGCTTTATTTATGTGTGCATATAGTTGTTAGACGTGTTTAACCTTTATATTACCGTCACAATAATGAATACACAACAGTTTTTCTATTGACAAGAGCCAAATTGCTTAAAGGATATGAGTTTTAATTAACTCTCGTGTCTCGGTCAAAAGAGAGGGAACAAACGATTTAAAGATGTGTTTGTATTTGTGAAATGTCCCAGTTGTGCATTCTTTAAAAGGCTATGTTGAAAACAAAACATACAAACTAAACTTGAAAATTATTTTGTTGTTGTTTTATACATAATATGGGTAACTAACTTAATTATTATTATGTATAAAACATGTCTTAATTAATGCACGCCTATGATGATTTACATGTGAACAAAATAAATAACGGTGCGTTTTCCCATTCTATTTACTCAAAATATAGCATCCATTTTGAGAGAACATTTAAACATATCAATTGTTAACATAAACGTTGAATAAACTAAAGAGGTAAAGCGCTCGCCCAGCTTGTGAGAGGTAACGTTATCGTTATCCGTACTATCCACATCATTTTAAGAAGTTTTCTTTCGATTTATGCTAGTCTATTCAAAATGCCAGTAAGGCGCTGTTTAAAATTAAAAGTGTCGCTTTAGCAACAATTGATAAACTCTTGTAATTGCTTATTTTCCTTCAAAATTGCTAGTACATCCTAAAATTTCATACATCAGCATTATCGCTTAATTTTTACAACAAACGGCTAGTTATTGAAAACGTTTAATAATTAATGAGTAAACAACAATTTTGAAATTTTGAATAATACCTTTTTTGAAACTGGCTTAAGCATAAGCAAACGTATATGTCTTGTTACTAAGGCAATTAGCTCAATTAGTAGGGAGCTCGCTTAGCATGTGAATGGTATCCGGATCGATATCCGTGCTGTCCAATTTTTTTCTTTTTCTTTTTTGATATTTGTTTTCAATTTACGCTGTTTTATTCAATTTTGAAGCTAAATAATCCATATGGTACCTCGACAGTTCATATAAACTTCGTAAACAATCCGCTAATATTATCTTTTGAAATCATGAAAATAAATTATACTGAAAGACGTCCCTACACAATCAACTATCGTAAATTATCCATATAACCAGCAACCTTATGATAACAGTTTATGTGTTTCCCTTAGGTGTGGTATATTTAGTATGCTTATTTCTGAGATTTTATGTCAAACTCCGTATTCCCGGAATGGACTGGTTCCATGTTGCAACTCAAAATATATTAAAACGTCATGTTACACATCCCTGCTTATGTGCAATCATAGAATTGCCCTACGATTATTGCGATAATCTTTTACATATTTAAACATGCTAAATTTAAAAAAAGAGAGACTTAATAATTCCTTAACATTTTTGCGTATGATTTCAAAATAAATACAATTGCATGAACAAATAATAATAGTAGATATCGTATCGATATTTTTCGCACTATACATTGGTTAGAAAACATAGCAATGTTGACTCATGTTTCGTGCGCTTAAGTCCTAGACTCTACAGTGCGAATTGTTCCATGCATATGAATGTGTAATAATTTGAATACTGAACTATTTAAATGGTAAAATGTAGCACCTAAAGATGTTATTAGTTTGTTGTCTGAAATTAATTACACAAGTAGCAGTAAAGCTTGGTAAAGTTTCTAGCACATTTTGCAAGTAGCTTGTGTGTTTGAACATATAACGACGAAGGTTGAATATATATGACACCTATATACACAACCTAATGTATAGATTATATACTCAGTGTTTTTTAAGTTTGACCTTTTTTTGCTGAAAGATTTTAAAATGCAGAACCGTTCCGCTTACACCCATAGATTCAACTGTTATTATTAAATCTCGTACATTGTAGATCACATGTAAGTTGTCAAAGCAAATTGCGTACAAAGATTAGTATGACAAGCACAGAATCGCTTTGAAAAAAATCAGAATCACTTTTATTCACACACATACCTTCAATCGATTGTCGGCGCACATTAGCGGCCAGTAAATCCACCACAAGTGTTGATTTCGGCAATGAAGATAAATTGAATTACAATAATAATTCGATTCAATATTATTTCCATTCCCAAAAATGTGTTTCCTTTCATAATAAACTTCAAAATCAAGCGTTCGAATATTTGTACATATCACTTAATTGTAACAATATAATTCAACTTTGATTTGATTTAATAATTCCGTTTTAGCCCATTACCAACCTCCATCCTTTCCTTAAAAATACTGCGATGATCATTTGAGAATGCACTTATCAACTGTTCCTAGTCTAGTGAAATTCCAATGCTTATATAGTACGCACGTTTTGTCACCTTCAAGAAAACCCAAACCGGCCTTTGAACATCATTTTACAGGCGTAACCGTACCAGTAAGCATAACACTGCGAAAGAAAGATTATTAAATATGGAGTGTGTGGGAATTCCCCTGTTTAAACCCACAATCCATCGACATGAATATGATATTAATAGCACTAAAGCAGCTCTTGTCCTTCTTTTTAACCGATTCCTTTACGAATTTCTGGTAAATAATGGCAAATTAGATAATATGTTACCCATCACTTCAACGATATTAATTGTTATATATATTCGATTAAATCCATGACAAACGTACATCTTCTGAATTCACTACACTTTACTAGCTCGTTGTCTATTGCCTCTGCTAATGGCGCTCTACTATGCAGTTATACGAACTACTTTTTTGCACTAAATCGACTCGCTCATGTACAAATGAATGAACTATTCGGCTCACCTGTATGCAAATGAGTGAACTGAGAACGTACGTAGAAGTATCTAAACATCGTAAACCACAAATTTGATAATCGATCAATGGTTTTGTTAAACCCATGTCTACAGGAGTGGGACAAGTACAGCAGATGTCAGCAGAAAAGTATTAGAGTCATAACGTAGATTAAAAAAAAATAGCAGTTATATTTACTTAAGCTTTGACGTGGAAAGAAATTTAACACTTCAAGTTAATCATTGTAAAACTTGCTCATAAGCTTTACGTATGCCCAAAATATTCATGCTATTACGCAATGTGTTTTTCATTGTCTTGCATTACAGAGACCTCTCTTTATGATGGCGCATGCCTTAAATCGACTATGCCTGTGGGCCCTTGTTTAACGCCCACCTCATGGATATCGGTAAGCAATGCTGCAAAGTTCAGCGGCGACTCTAACATTATTCAAACATGATACGGTTAAAACAAACTGTTTGACATATCACCGTTCTTTGGAAGCACGCTCTGTAACGGTTGATCTTCGTTCCGTTTCGATTTATATTTATCTACCACTTCAACGCACTATCGTGGTGGCTCACTTGTTTAACACCGAGGTTGGGTTGTATGTAACAAAAGCGCGATACGAAATTGCCCTCTGCTACTACAGCAGCGTTACTACAGCGCCTTCAGCGCGTTAGCGTTATACATAACAACAGACATTATGACAGTATGGCAGTTGTATTGCATGTGTTCATAACATTAGATATAATAAGAAGGATTTTTTTTTATTTTTCAAAACTCATACCAACAAATTAGCACATTATTAATATCAAAATTGTTAATCGTTAACAGGTTTTGCTTTTGTGAACAGGTTGAATTGTCTTCCTTTCTAAAGTACGGATGATAAAAATAGCAATGATGGTAACCATGCATAATTCTTGTCTAAATTCTATTACTATTCATTCCAACCATGCTTTTTAACGCAATTACTACACTCTACTGAAATATTCGAAGTCTCTACACAACGGGTTTATCCAAATTTCTATACCATGCATTCCGGACACCAAACATTCTTGATTTGTATACATAATATAAACAATATTCAGCGTTTGGGTAGTACAACTGTACCCTATTCCACGTGTTCTATTAAAATCACATATTAAACATTTGTTATGACGCAATATTTAATAAATCGTGATATTTAACGACAACCAGATATCGATCCTGTCTTTATCTCTATCTATAGCTTGCTTTGACAAGTAGTCGTTCACCCGTCATGCCTCACCGTTCTGTTGAATAAAGTTTATAAATTCACTTTAAAGCATACGCACAAGAATTTGACTAAAAAACGCGTCACAATATTTTTTTAACCTGTACTGCTTTACCAACCGATTATAAAACATAAAGATTGTTTAAGATATTGAAATGGTATGTGGATGTCAAAACGTTTAAAGGTTGTACCAAAACCACACTGCGAAATCAGATATTTATTGATTTGCAAGTTAGTACTCATGTTCTTAAAATAGTGTTTCGGGTAGAAAAATACAGGTTTTTCTTACTTATTTTTTTAGGATCATTGTATAAAATGAAAAACACATAACACATTGACAGACAAAGTGATAAAGGATAAATATTAAAGGTAGTGTCGATATGATTTTGCTTTATTTGTTATACTGCGCCTTAATATTGTTCAGTTAAAGCATGTCGTTCTGTAGTTTTTAAAACATACATATGTTAATATATAATTAGTATTTTGCGGCACATTATCTATTTAATTGAGTTGCTTAATGTTAATTTGTTGTCTGTTCATAATGAGACATCATTGTCGCTGTATGTACATCAATAGGTGTATTTGATTGTAAATTATTTTTAAAACATGATCTAACCTACGTAACTCATTTACTAACGGTATGTACTTTTATTGTAGTTGATCGGACATAGATACATATGAGTGTCTTGACGAACTTCTAGTTTAAACTTACTTGAATAAGCTGCAACACAATCGACGTAAAGTTAGAGATTACACTCAGAAGCCACGTGGGTGGAATTTATTCTTGCGAAATGCCGATTTCATCAGAAACAATAAACACCAAGGTATGTTGTTGACCTTAACTTACTAATCACTTTATATACTTTCTGTATTTGTTCACTTTTTTATTAAAAACATTATAAAACAGTTTGTAACAACTTACGATATTGATATTTATTGGGCAAACGATTTTATTTTTTTGCATTATATAACTTATCAGACAACAAATATGGCTGAAGCGGCTCGTTCACATCACACGTGCACCACGTGCAAACAGAGATCCAAAACCATGTTACTTCTGCCATGCAGCCACCTGGCAACCTGTGAACAATGTGTCGCCGACCTGAGCTCATGTCCGATCTGCTCTAGAACTGTTAGCTGCGTTATACGGACGTTTATCGTTTGATTGGTTCAAATATCAATTCATAATGAGACTTTAAATATGTGTAGAATGATACGTTTTTATGGTAGAGACTCTGGTTGCTTTACTATGTTTTTTTGCAGGTCAATAAAACGGTTATGTATGTATAGACAACAACTTTTATTGAGCCCGTTTGTAAATACATGTATAACACATATATTCATATGTTGTTTCTTGTCAAAAGTTAAAAAAAGGTAATGTTCAATATATTTGTTTACAGTTAACAATTTTGTTGATGAGTATATCCTTGAGCCTCGATGAATTATATAAATTAAAAATTAAATCATAATTGCCGTTTTTGACTTTTAAATGGACATCAGAACGCAATAATTTTACTCTTGTGCTAGTTCTTAATTTGCAATTAATGGAATTATAATAAAGCCTATATAAAACATCGATGATAAAAACAATGTGTAGTTTTAAAGTTAATTTTGATAATAAATATGTATTTACCATTTAAAGCCCGACCCCGCTATTACATTCATACAATGATATGTAGTGAAACTTTATTTAGAACACTAGACTAAGTATGAAATATTGGGATCCCAAGAAAATCGATGTTTATTATAAGAATAACTTGAAAAAATACAATTTCATTATTTAAACAGTCTTCTACACATGTAATATTTGTTAATCTCAATTAAATGACAGCCTTTGATCATATCATAATAAATATACACCAGTCAATAAGTGTTAAAAATTGCTTCAGTAGTATCGGCCCTGTTAATGAATACATCTACATATGTAAATGTCAATTCATAGTTTAATGTGTATTCTTGGACAAAACAACGACAACTCCATTTAAAACGGCAATATTTTGACATAACACCGGTTGAACTTAGCTCCCTGTAGTGGTTCTCATAATATCGGCACTTCTGATTAATTGCTAAGGTTTGTTACTATGCGCATGTGCTTTTAAAAAATGGTTTCGTCATGGTAAAACGAAACCTTTGTTAATGTTGTTCCTAATTGTTTTACATTTATTTCACAAATAAGCGACAAATGACACAATTTTTAAACCTACTAATACACACACAAAACAATCATATGTTATGTAATTTAAATAATCATAGCATCAGCCTTGGTTAAACATGACCTATTTTCCAATAAAAACAGGAAATCATGAAAATGATCGTCGATATAGTCGTTAATAAACAGCAAATTAATTAAAAATTCTTTAAATTAAAAAAATAACTGTCCAGCACTTATTTGGTTTGTATTTAAAGTCACGATTCAATGAGTAGGACCGTTACTATGAGAAAAAGGGACTTCTATTCACCAAATCACACGAATCTATAATTTAGTGGAATGTGTATTAGATTTTTAAAACAAAAATCGGCATAGCTATCCGCTTCCCGTGTTTATATACATACATGTATTTTGTCAATAAATTAATTTTAAGCATTTTTGAAAGGTTTAATATTAACTATAGACAATATATATGTTATATTTTGGATGTGTTCATGTACATACGATTGACAAAATAAATATTGTTTAAATCAAAACGTTACAAATCAAATAACCCTGATTTTTCTTGTCAATATGCAGTGGTTTTGTATAACGTTTAAGGGAGGTAATCAATACGAGAAGTATGATTGTTCACGTTTGTGAAACATGCACAAGTGGGAAGCGGACAACGACAACGAGCGAGGCATGGTATTGTAATGCGCATGGGGGTTAGAGGGTTAAGGTAAGGGTTAGGGTTAGAGTTAGGGGTCGGGTTTGGGTTTGGGTTAGCCTTAACCCATACCTTAACCCTAACCCGACCCCTAACCATGCAAAGTGACCTACATTATATTTGGTATTTATGGATAGAAACTTGTAGGACACGGGAACAACAACTTATGGAAACCCCCTTCGTAGTATATATAATCAAAACGTTACAAATCACATAACCCTGCTTTAACTTGTCAATATGCAGTGGTTGTGTATAACGTGCAAGGGAGGTAATCAATACGACTAGTATGATTGTTCGCGTTTGTGAAACATGCAAAGTGACCTACCTTGTATTTGGTATTTATCTAAAGACACTTTCAGGACACGGGAACAACAACATATGTAGATCCCTTTCGTAGAATATATATGTCGTATATTATATCGGATATTTGTGGATATACCTGTAAATCTGTTTAAATTACGACATTGTAACATTGTGAGATTCATTTAAGACGTGGCGGAAAATTATTCAAATGTACATGAGGCAGCCCACTGTTACTAACTTTACAAATTGTGATACTTCTTGAAACAAACCCTGTCAAGGCCATATGTAATGGTAAGAAGTAACTTTGACTTCACATTATTTCATCGTAACATTAAAATATATACACAAACATGAAAACGAAACGTAAAACAGTACAATAAACAACATTATTCCATGGTTATCAATTCACATGTTTTGGCAATGCAAATACATTACCTATGGTTTTCTAATAAGAATCGATAATATACATGACTTTGCTTTTATGAACGGAAAAACAGTCTTTATTAAGACTGTACCCCGATTTATATCGTCGATATACATATGCTGTCATATAAACACTGCCATGTAATACTATTATACAACGAATAATGCTGTCAGAAAAACATATATATAAATTACAAAACAAATATACAGATAAGCAAACGATTTTATGATAATATATAAAACTAAATGCCGTCCATTACTATATAAAACTAGACTTTTATTGATTCATTTAACATTATTATTCCTTGATTGTTTACCTAAATATTTTTACTTTTTATACTAATGCCGACCAACGGCAAATCAAGTGTTCACTTATTCACCACGACACTTGAGTTTACTCCCAGTCCACAGGCCGGGCAGATGGTTGTGTCTTGTCCACATACTTCGCAGGTGAGCAAATGGCCGCATGGAATGAACACCACCCGTCTGCCTCTTGTTTTACAGATCGTGCATTCAATAAGATGTCTCATGACTTCGTTCTCATGCAGGAGATTTGCTGCTGAAAATTGTCACACGATGGCATAACCATGTGTTTGCGATACAACAACAAAAAACAACATTTATTTCGTGAGAACATTTCTCCTCACGAATATCTTATTAATACATGTTTGATTTCTTTATTTAATATAAAAAATACAATTTATACATGTATATGAGCAAAAACAAGGGGATATCATGTAGCATCAATTATGTTCAAACATATTGTACTAGATATGCAAATATATGTACCACGTGACCGTCCAATATATTCCGGTATTTGATCCAAAAAGTCTGTGTTTTTTTCCATATTGGACAGTTGAGTACAAGTGCACTAAGCAATTGTTTAGTAACGATAATAGCCGTTACCGAGAAAAATATCCGAATGTACTGAAATCGACTCGGGCGCTTGTCTTGAAAATAGCATAGATGCAATTAAAGCATTTTAAAATCAAAAATAAAATGAAACAAAGAGCTGAAGAAAGGGATATAGAATAAAAAAGCTTATAAGACGTTTAAACTGTACAATACGTGATATATTTGGACTCGCCCACAGTTTGAAGTCATATTGGACTCGCCTTACGGCTCGTCCAATATGACGTCAAACTGTGTGCTCGTCCAAATATATCTCCGTAAATTTGTACAGTGAAACGTCTAATAACCTATAGAGTAACCCTGTGTTATATCAGACACGCGGGGTTTATCGGACAACCACAAATAGTCGAATATTTACATCCTAAACGACCTCGCATTCAACCGTTTGAGCTTTGTGTACATTCTATAACTACGTTTTCATAGTATTATGTAACCAATCATCCGATTGGGTGATAGAATAAATCAGCGGTTTTGATTGGAAGATGCGAGTTTGTTTGGAGAGACATCTCCTCTTCACATTAGCGAAAATGCGAGAGTCGGGAACATTTAAAACGGTCATTTTACAAGTAACTGTACGCAGTGAAATGTGTGAATACCGTTGTGAGAAAACGAAAAATTTGAACGGATATATTTATCTTCTGAAAAACAAAATAAAACTGTTACAAACATTACATGTATTGTAAAAAAAAAGAAAACTTAAACTGTCCGATAATCCCCAGGTATTAAATGCTTCGAAAAATGCTATCGGGGTCCATCGGACACCAAACTATGGCAAGACCTGTAGAACTTAGGACTGTTTTCTATACTTCTATTAGATGAGCTCAAGAACCATTATGGCTTTGTTGCAATATATCGACATTGGAAGAAACGGACCATTAACTAAAATACAAATAAATAACAATGTATATCTTGTATATGCACACTTTTCAGATATGCCCAAACATGGAAAAGGTATGCGATGTAAATATGCCATAAATTCGCAAATATATACATAAAGTATCACTACAAAATACAAATTCACCGATGTATAGACTTTTCACAGCTTAAATAACATCACGATTGAGCCCCAAAACGGAAATACATACAACCAACAACTGTCCGATTTAAGCTTTTAAAGGTGTCCGATACAAGTCTTGGGACGTCCGGTTTTACCCTGATGCGTTGATATTTATAAAGTGCAATATCATTGGTTGACTAAAAGGTTTAAAATACATTTGAACAGCCCATACTGTTGCACGAAAGCTATTTTACGAAGAAAACAAAAGTAGTCCGCTTCGAATAGTGAGTCATCGAAATTACGCTGTCTTTTTCCTGGAGGTGTCTGATATAACATAACCCAGGGTTACTCTAAATATTTGACCTTGTCTTTTCGTTTAGATTTAAACAATTTTGACGTGTATTTTTTGCTTTGGTTGGTAGCGATCGATGCTTTATTTTAAACAAAAACTAAATATAAATAAGTTGCTTAAGGAAGGTCGAAACAACTGAACTGGATTATTTACGTTTAATGTGTTTCAATTTATGATCAAATATGTGAAGTGAATCGTTATTGAGGGTATTTCTTTTTCTATTTGAATTTTAAGTTTAAAAATTATTGATAAAACAGTTTACTGTATGTGTTTGCTTGCATTAAACGGAAAATAAAAGAATAATTTAAGAAATATTGTTAACGCTTTCATTCTAAATAAGAAATATTTCATGTTTAATATTAAAAACGAACCTGTATCCCCAATGATATCGTTTATAAAAGAAGATATTGCACCCATTTAGTTCTTTTAAGCGTTACATGTACATGTATAACATTTGGATACGATTCGCAATAACTCAACACGACTGATCGCTTCTCTTGTTTCACGAACAATTTTGATTTTTTTCGTCAATACGACACATGCATATAATTCTTCGATATGAAATATGTCGACTTTTCGAAATTTGTGTTGGTATCGCGATTTTGCGAAGAATTTTGAACTCGCGAGTGGAGTTTTGACGTTCGCGATAAAATCTTTCCCCGTACCTCACTTTATTTGTTCAAATTACAATACAACTGTTTTTGAGGAATAAGGCAAAATTAGTTTGCAGAAAATGCAGATAGACATAAACATTTTACCTGCCTGTTGGCCTATTCTTGCATTCATTTCTTGTACGTGTCTCGCACAATTGGATCTTTCCTGACGCGTGTTCCTGTGCAATTGTGGATCCGACCGCAAAGAATTGAGCTCAGGGTTTTGACTCCTAAATACTATATTGTCTGTCTGACAACCAGAGTTGTTACTTTGGCAATGACGCCGCTCTAACGCTTCGACGCAGGTGTATATTAAGTCCGTTAAACTTAAGGCTACGGTCATCACATGTCCCAGATAAGTCAAAATCGAATTTATCCAGAGTATTAAGAACCATGTACACAAAAACAGCATCAACACTTCATCTCTCGGTGGTAAAGGTAGTGCCATTGGTGCTTCCGAAAAGGTGTGAAAGACAATAAAACACAAACACCAGAATTTCGAAAATGTTAAAAACAGACAAACACGATCATATGTTGTATTTATATGTTAATATTTTAAATACGATATTTCCACTGGATCCTTTTCCTGTATGTCCTTTGTCGTTATATCATTCTTATTAAGCAATCGTATTAATCTTCCTTTCGTTTGCGCATCGACATATATATACACACAGTCCTGAAGTTTTGTACCTACACATGCGCAGATGCGACGTGAACGAAATCGTTCCACGTCATTTAAAAGTACATACTGTATTACATACATATTGTAAACGATACAGGGACCTGTTTGCTTGTAAAGGTACCTGAACGATATCGGTGATCTCGACGATGTAAAGTAATCCATACAGCGGTTTCACCAATTGATATTTAACAGTTTCAAATTATACTTTGGTGAACAGTGTGTTATAGTTTTACAATCGGACTATCTATATAAATTATTAAATTTTGCTGTATGCCCTATTCAAATTAACTTTGTAGATACTGTTAAGTATTATATATTTAAATGGTTTTTAGATAAACACAACCATATACGTTCAGCTTAATCGATATATCGATTTTCTTAGTAAGTAAGAGTCCCACATTTGGAATGTCGCTGTAATATTAATCAGCAAATTAAAAAATATTATACGAGAGAAATAAATTACCTTTTTATAACTCGTTTTTCAAAAGAGGAAGCAATAATAATATACCTTAATCAAAATTAAGCATTCTACAGTTATTAATCAGCACATGTCTAGACTATTTAAAATACGAAAAAACAGGCATCAAGAGTTTTTAAAATAATCTATTGTTACTCCTGAATTGTGAAACTTCATTTCTTACATCACGTCCGATGAGTAAATAAATGTTTTTATTTAAAGTCATTTTAATGATTGTATTTGCATACATTCACGATCGTGCGTAACTGCGTTATAAAATGTTAACACGAGCATACACGATATCAATGTCAACAATTTATTCACGAAATCGCAAATCAACATTTGATTAAGAACAAAGGAATAATAATCAATTGTAAACATATAATAATTTTTTACCGAGGAAGTTAATGCGGATACCGACACTTTAACTCGTATGTGTCGGTAACCAAAATTGTGACTATGTGTTGTATGAATGAATCTGCACAGACGAATCGGGATTTCCCAAAAGAGTAGAATAAATAATACTCCCAGCAACTGTTTAAGAAACATAAACACTCAAAATCAACGAATATTTCATAAAATATTTCGAAAAATTAGTTAACAAAGTTAAAAAATCAATGTTCCTTATAGCAATAGCCATAATTTCAACGCTAGATGTGGTCTTGTAACATAGATTCAACGAGATACAAAATGCCCGTTTTAAATTGTTTTGTTTGAGTATTTATGGGTTTTTACGATTAACTTACCGCAATCGGCGATTCCTCGCAGTTCTGAGTGTGTGTGTGTGTATATGTGATTATAACTTTAAAAAATGCGCGGTTTACGTATATGTCTCATCTCATCAAAAAACCGACGGTCATGTTTTATGTTTTGTATCAATGTTTTGGAAACCAAAAACAATGCGATTGTCTCGAATTTACTAGCACGTCTATCCGTTATATCGGCCTCTTAATGAAAACATTGGAATTTGGAAGTGAACGAATACAAAAACACGCATGTGTTATATGTTAATATATAGTGAAATGTGTATTCTTGGACATAAAAACGAAAACCGCATTTAAATCGGTAATGTTTTGAAAAAATACTTGCTAGACTTAGCTTTCTTAAGTAATCTGTTTTATGTACCGATCCTCTCATAGTATCGGCCCTTCTGATTGGTGGTTAAGATTTGTTAATATGCGCACGTGCTTGTTCAAAAAAAAAAGTAATTTAATGGAAAAACGAAACTCTTGCTCATTTTTAAAATATTTTTACATTTTATTGAAAAACAAGCGGCATATAACACATTTGATAAAGCTACCACTTATCCATTAACAAAGTACTGATGTGTGTGTTTTGTAATTTAAAACTCGTAGCATCACCCTGAAATGAACATGACCTACTTTCCAATTATCACCGAAAATCATGAGAATGATCGTCGTTAAAGTCAAGGATAGCCATCAAATAAATAACAACTTCTTACATTTGAAAAAACATTAATTTTCCAGCACGCCTTGAATGTTTATCGTTAAAGGGCCGATACTATGAGGAGGACCGATACTATGAAAGTAAGGGACATAACATTTTTAATCATGCCCCGACGTTTTCATAAATATTTTGGAAGATTCAAGGGGTTTGAAAGTAGCGTTTTGCAGGACAGAATAATCACCTTCTGTGGGTTTATTTTGATTTCAGTAGACCGCAACTGCCTAAGAGTCATTGCTCCATCTAATATGTCTTCCTGTAACCTCGTGATTGGGAAAGACATTTAATAATATACCGCAATGATTCGCTATTACGTGAGTTAATTTGCATGGACAGTGAAGGATTGAATAAACTAGAAAGAATATCAAAATATATTTCTTAGCGAGATCGGAGACAAAATTATCTCATAATATCATTTACATGCATTCAGTTAAAAAAATGTTAAATAATTTTCAATTGTATCACACTTGCAATAATTACACTTTGAGAAATTACTCTCAAATATTTTTCAGCTTTTTACAGTCGTATGCGTCAATAAATTTCTGTTAACATGGCAACATAGCGTGCCGTTTAAAGCCGACAAATACAGCGCGTTTGACTTAAGCATACACTTCTGTAATTTAGAAATATGAGGTCCCGTATGGTTCATGATTTTTTTCGCGACGCTTTCATAGATGAAAACTTAAATGGGAGAAGCGCGTGTGTTTTGGGCCAAGATATTTTATTAGTGTTTAATTTCCCGGTCTATATACACTCTATTTGTTTCTAAAGCCACTTTTGTGAACCGTCGTCAAACTCGGACAAACGCAAAGTGAAAACAGATAAGATATGACGATTTGTTATTCTATTACCGCTTTTTTGAAACTTGACAAACTAATCCAAACGCAAAGAATAATCAAGTTTACATATACCGATTATATATATTGGCGTTCGAAAGTAGTAGCGATTGCTTAAGAGGTGTACACTTAGCTAACCAGGATACAAGTGTCATTACCAGCATTAATCTGGAGACGTTGTCATAATCATATTACCATTGCGATATTTGGAATGTGATTTTAAAATGTTTCAGCACATTAAAATAATATTACACGAAAGAAATAAACAACGTTAATTTGAAAGGATGTGTTAAAGATTATGTACTAATCAATTATCTAATTATGTTTCGTTTGAAGGAAGGGAACTCTCTTCTAAACGAAAATCCAGTTTAGGCGGAAAGTGTCGTCCCTAATTAGCCTGTGCGGACTACACAGGCTTATCTCGGATGAAACTTTACGCACATGCATTAAACCCGTTTTTTCCAGAGTGAGGCTCATATAATGCAGAATCATCGCGACAACTGTTATGATTAACTTGGAGCGATTGCAAATTGTTGTCTTATTAATTGTTGAATGTTTTTTTATACAAATAATATTGTTACTTATGTGCTGGAGTATCAAATCTGATCCATTTTGTTGTACTTTATAAACGTCTGTGTTATATATATAATCCCGCCAAACGCAGTTACGTAAGTGTTCCATATTGACGTCACTTCCTCTGTTAATATTAATACTACTGATGAAGGTAGATTTACCACTATTTGCATGCCCGACACAACTAGTAGGAGCGAGGATAAAAATGATTTTACTTACTTGAGCATCAAAAAGTCGATCCTGGTGTGTACTTCTTGATGATTAAGGGTTTACACCAGCTCGAGCGGTTAAATGTTAAAGGTGCGGTTTATAGTCTGCTTCGATATAGATCTTCAGCCGACTTCGACATTAACCCCCCGATCACTGGGATCTAAGTCGTCCGTTTACATATGGCGCACAAGGCAACCACGGCACATTGGCTTATTTCCCTCACAGGTACCCATTTACACACCTGGGTGGAGAGGAGCAAGCGTGGGATTAATTTTTTGCTCAGAAAAATCTAGTGGCCTGGGCGGGATTCGAACCAGGGACCTTCCGATCCCTAGACCAGCATCTTACCACTAGACCACTGTCCCCACATTAAGCGGTTGCCGGCTTCGCAAACCTTACACGGTCGATAAGCTGTCCAGATACGTGGAACTTGTCTGTTACTTGTACATACTTCTTTCTAATGGTGTACTCGAGAAATTAGCTGTCGTACGCATAGCTGTTTTTGTGTTCGTGTATTAGGAAAAGAAACTGAATGCCAAGTTCTTTCCACAAGGTTTGTAGAGGCGCCGGTTTCTTGATTTGCGAATTGTTTATTAAGGTTAACAATCTTGTGTCTCTTTCAATTTATACAAATACCCCCACTCCCTATGACCTTTTCCACGTGTGGTATTTTTGCGTCCCGAATTTCGACTCGTCCATCTCGACAACACACCCTGACCCCATATCTGCTATCCCTTACGCATTGATCACGACATGACTTACATTCTTCACGGAAAGAAATCTTCCAGTCCACTAAGCTGTGCTCAGAAATACTAAGTTCACGAACTATATAATCACTGGTCAATCGTATTCGAGCTTTATGGCTTGGACAATGGTTGAGCCAATTAACCAGCTACCATCTCTTATAGACGTTTTCTTGTTGCAAGCACTTTTGAAACATCTCCAAACGCATTGATCTTTGCTATTACTCTTGTTTTGAACAGCACTTATTTTCATTGATTGCGAATTCCCCAAAATCGCCCAATAGATTTAAATTTCTCGACTGAAAAACCAAACTGTCGGAACTTCTGCAAATACTACTAAAATCGTCGTATACGGACGAGAATGCTATTACATGTTTACATTCGTAGAGTCGTTCTGCATATCATTAAAATTTAACCAATAAAATGCGACTTTGTCATCACGCGCGATAGCGTTATAAGTCACATGGTATAGCGTCATCGAAATGGAATTTCATTGATAAAACGGAGGTGAGAGAAATAGGTTTAAAAAACTGTTTTAAGGTTAATAACTTCGTTAAAAAAAACAAGTTTTCAACCCTACTTTAAAATGCAGAACGACCCTACAAATGTAAGCAAGTTATAGTAATGTATTTACTTTACGACAATTTAAGTAGTATTTGTACAAGAAAACGCATTGTCTTTCACAGTATTGCACCATGCTTCAATTCATGTACAGTAAGCAACTTACAGATACTTATATATGCATCCGACCTGCTTTTAAGCAGCTTTAACGATAACGCTATGAAGTCGATTTGTGAACATAACTAAAAGTTTGATTTACGAGGATTCGTTATATACGGGTGTTTTGTTTTAATCGAAAAATCCTCTAATGTTATGCTAAGGGATTGTTACAAGGAAAATAGCCTAAATATAGCTTTAAGATAAGCGCAAGTGCATGGCATGCCGTTCCGGTGTATATTTATAGTGTGTATAGTAAATCTAGTACACACGGAATAACCTCTTCGTGTTTAGTGAACCGACGTGGACCAGCCGTTTAAACCAGATTGTAAATATTCAGTCGAGTGGTAACTTTCATTATCCATTGCTCGATATGTATAGGAGTCCTATTACTTTTAAATGTATTACATAACTTAAACATAACTGTTATTAAATTCATTATTGTATTATCACAAGAGGTAAAGGCGATTTAATCCTGACAATGTCTTCAGTTTTCTTGTTAATGACCTACAAGTAACCCATTTAGTTACCGATTGATTGTGAATGGTATAATATATCTTAAATACCTAGTATCACTTAACAATCTTAGTACTTTTTGTTATAGTTTTACAATCTTCTTTATTTAAAAAGAAACATAAATAATTTAACTTTATTTCCTCCAAATACATTAAGAGCTGAACAAATAATCAGACAACATTTACAATTATTAACAAAAAGCATAAACATTCTATGTATACATAGTGCACTATCTTACACGTCGTAAGTGTTAGACACAGTTAACATTGACAATATAAACAGAGTGAACTTATATACACGTGAGTTTGAACTATTATTTATAGGCATGGAACACATTAAGTACAGGTATTCAATTTAGGAAATTCTACAATATATTTTGTTAAGTAATTTGGATCATAGTGCCCGAGTCAATATTGTTATATATTAAAAGTATCCCTTAACCCCACGATATAACGTTTTGAGCATTGCAAAATTTGACGCGCTCGTGTTGAGAAACGTTCTACACACTAATACATCTGCTCGTTGTTCAAGAGTTAAACTGCACCTTTATAAGTAGTAATCTTAGTCTTTTCCGCATTGCTCTCGTATATCTTTCTTACAACAACAACGTTTAAAACGCTGCATTGATATCACACATAAAAATACTACTACATTATGTGACGACAGTTGTTTACTGTTGTGTTAACCAACGTGATGTTAGCATTGCTGACACAGGAACAAATATGACCACATCTGCTTTCCACCGAATGTATGGCGCTATGTATTTATTCATTAACAACTATATGCAATTTACGTATGGTAGCGCTGGAATACGAGTAAGTTATAATATAAATGGGTTTGCAGCTTGTGTTGCAATTGTGCATCGTTTGGACCTCTAAGTCAAGAAATTTCTAATATGAACATATTTTACATAATTATGCAGATTTTAACACCAATTGCTTTAGCATTAAAACATTTCAGACACTTTCAGAAAGATATTCATAAAACAATAAGCACACACTAACATTTAAAACTGTGTTGAACTACATTGATTGCAGCGTTCCTATGATGCTTTTTCTCCACGTATCATATTATTGCAAATGCTCATTTTACAATTGTAATGTCAAAACAATATAACTTTATTTTATTTCATTCGAAAGTGACGCAAACATTATTTCCATAAATGCTAGTTAACATAACCGCTCTTAATTTATATATTGATCTTGAATTCTTAAGATAAATTTACAGTACTAAGTCGTTTTACTTCTTAAACGATTTTGTCAAATGTCACTGGTTCGCCACGACACGCAAGTTTACTTCTAGTCTACATGCTTGACAGATGTCGGTTTTTTGGCCGCAAACTTCACAGGCTAGCAAATGTCCGCATGGAAGGAACACCACGCTTTTGTCTCTAGTGTTACAGATTGTGCAGACAATCAGATGCATTTTCCTGCAGGGCATTCCCGACTGGAAATAGTATACTAGTATAATAGTTTACCTTTGCACGTAGTATCGCTATTTGTGTTCAGTAGTACATTTGATATAGAAGTGCCGAGTTTAATATTCCCATTCCTTAATCCAAAGTATGCGTAACCAACGTGGTTACGATAGTAACACCACTTAAATGTCCCTCCGACACCGGTGTGCATGAGTCCAATTTGCGATCGACTTAAAAAGTTCATCACCAAACTCCGTATATATATGTCAAACTCAAAATACAGTATATTACAAAGCACACATACAGCAGCCACTGTTCTTCCCTCGGAGGTACAGGTCGTGCCATGGATGCTTCCAAATTATATGTAACTTGCAAAAACAAGATCATCAGAAGCCCGAATATGTTTTGTTGTTTTAAACGTATCCATAATTGTATAAATGTTTTAAAACGACACTATTTAACTTCCATAAATTAACTTGCTAATAAATATAAAACAGACCGCCGAGATTCTGGCGACACAATGCGAATATTGAATTCCGTAAAGTGTGCGCTTCATTACTGGTTGTTAAGGCATTGAAACACTGTCATGTTAACAAAAATAAGAAAACCAACGTTTACAAATAGCTACTAGACCTTGACATTTATCAAATTATTTGTAGCGTTTATGAAGTGCTCCTGATAAATATTAACCTACTCCAAGTCTAATTGAACACATAAATTTGAACTTCCAAAACACGGTAATGTCTACAGCGGTAGCAGCATTTATGGCACTTATATACATGATTATGTATGTTGAAAATTTAGCGAAAAATAAACATTTACAACAGAGTTTCATTTTTCTTTGTAAAATGGTCGCCTCATATGCCCGGCTGAATTCGGTCCACATAAGATCCGACGCATTCGCAGTTAAGTAACATGTTATTAAAGAACATTATCAGAACTTACATGTGACGAGATTGCATGGCAAACGTGGTGCGGCTAAACATTTAAGTAACCCGTAACTGTAAACGCGGTTGTAAAAAAGATAACGCTTTCAATTGTTGACAGTGTCATTTGTAAACCCGTCAGATGAATGCTTAAGGCCATTACACTTGCGTTATTGGCAAAATAACTACATACACAGGTAAAGGCATTGGTTTTAACCAACAGCTGACATTGAAACGTACTCAAAAGTAATTTATACTCTACAAGTGCACAGACATGTGTCACTGGCCACCGTACTGGTCTTTTTGGAATCAAATTATTTCTTTTGCGAATACTCCGGAATTTCAGGTAAATTTGACATACTTTAGCTTTAAATTAATTTGTCTCATGAAATGTTAATACACATCGAAAATCACAAACAAAGAAATGTATACTATACGGCCTGTCAACTGGCTGCGGTATTTGACAGTTTTGTGCTACATACATTTAACATGTGATTGTACGGCTGTGAAACAGGACGCTTAACGCGGACAAATAACGCAGGATACAGGGTTTTGAATATAGGTTCTCCGCAGAATTCTCCGCATCTACTACATAGAGGCCAAAACCACGAGTAAGTCCGGAACATGCCAGCAGCACTTGTTGGCCGACAAGAGACCCTCTTGTCGACCCTTAAACGACGAAAGCTAGATTGGTTTGGGCACATCACCAGGCACGATTCTCTGAGCAAGACTGTACCCCAAGGGCACATTAGAGGTAGGTCGCCGTCGAGACCTTCGGAGGAAAAGCTGGATGTACAGTGTGAAAGAATTGACGAACCCCCTATGGATAAGCTACTATTAGCGGCCCACATCACACCTGACTGGTGGAGGATCTCTTTGTTGTCGTCCCTCATGTCCCTCCAACGCCCAGAACAGTTCTGATGATGACGATGGTGTAATCAAGCTAATATAAATTTTCAAAAGCTACACAATGTTATACTGCCATGTGCAAGGGAAGAACTGGTAGATATTGTTCATAATTTTCCAGAAGCTATAAATAAATATATATATATATATATATATATATATATTATATATATATATATATATATATATATATATATATATATATATATATATATATATATATATATATATATATATATATATATATATATATATATATATATATATATTTATATATATATATACATGTTATGTATACTGTTCAATGAATTAAAAGCTTGCACTCTTCACATTTGAAACCAGAATATTCGAAATGTAGAGTATTATAAAATGCGGTGTTGGCAATACGCCTTTTTGCTGCATTATCGCTATAAAGCTTACAAACGCTTGTATATTTTCCATTTTTTAATTTCCATTAATCATAAAGCATAAAATAACAAACGTTTCTCTAAAGCAGAAATGTTATTTTGCTTGTTTTAATATAATACTTACATGGATTTTATAATATATTCATTTGTTTTTAATTTTCATTTGTCGAACCGTGAACAAGTCTCTTCAAAGGATTCATTTTCATGACCCGAGGAATTTTGATTACACAAGTTCTCTAAAAATCTGTTTCGAAATTAAACTACGTTGCTTATCTTGAAAGTTTAAAAGATTGCCATAATATGGAAGAACGCATATATATGGTTTGCGTTGCTATGATAAGTACCAGGTAAAACTTAATAAAACTTAACAACTGATTAAGAACATGGCTATGAATTCAAACAATACAGTAATAATATTGCGACAATAAAATGCTTTAAAAACTAACTTAGATTTGGATTGTTATATTGTTGTTGCCTGTTTTTATTTTTTTGTTGTTGTGTGTTGATCTATTTTAACAAAAAACATTTTATTATGTAAAATGACTTTGTGCTATTTGTTTTTAATAAAGTACATAACTTAGTGTAACATATTTACAATTTGAAAACTTCAGCAAAAAATCCCGTTTTAAAGCATCTGATACGCAAGCGTACTGTCACGAGCCGAGCGGTAGCTGTGAATTTTACTTTCTTCAACTTTCCCTATTGTTAATCGAAATTGGAAGCTTTTTTCAAGTCTAACATAAAACAAAAATGGACTCTGATAAACAGTAAACTAAGAATAACATTTTGCCTATTCAGTTGTTTTTAAAATTGTCAAAAAATATATAAACTCAAGAGTTATAACGTTTCTACAATTTATTCATTTATAATAAATAAATGACAACTTTCAATATATATGTTACTCTAATAAGACATACAATTCATAAGTAATTCACCATAGAATTGCAGTTAAATTCAATTTCAGTTAGTACAGTAAGTATTTGCCCTTTCTATTTAATAAGACCTTAAACAAATATATTAATTCATGTAGCTTAAATATTAAAAGCCAGTCTTTAATAAGTTCAATGAAATGTCTTTTTATAATAATAAAATAAAATAGGTTCACACCTAGGAAATCAAAGTTCAGAGTCCTCGAATGAGTTTTTTCAGTGCCTTTTATACTCTCCAGAAGCGCACGCATAACGTTGTGCAATATTAACATACAAGCGCACATATGAAATGTGCACAAAAAGCGCAGAAAAACCGCTCAACAAAGCACACAAGTGCGCATAATAGAATTTGAGCGTTCTTTACACGGTAAATGTCACTCGTCTTAAAATGATATTTCTGACGATATAAAAATTTAAACAATAGACCGTTTGCAATAATAGGAGATTTTTACATGCGCACCGGTTCGGCCGCCATATTGGAGGTATACCAGCGAAGCGTAAACATCGATCAAAATTAAGAGAGCGTAAAACTGTGACTCATGGCGTCTTAATCACTGAACCAAAAAGGGCCGTACAAAGATAAACTGGAGCCTGCAACAATAGCAAGATACATTGAAAAACTTGCATTGATTGGTAGTATTGACCCATTTGATTTAAAAAAGCTTAGTGATGATGTGAATCAACTGCCATCGTTGACCTACCCTGACATCGTTAATTATTTGTTGTTTACACCTAGTATTTACACGATGGAAGATCTGAAAAATTTCAAAAGCTTAGAAGCAGTGAATCAAGTTGAGTGTGGCTGGGTTTCTGGTGTGACTTCTGCTGTGTTGAGTAACAGACTGTTGGTGAAAGGAAAGGTAAGTTATTGCTTTTTTCTTGAAATTTATTGTTATGGATATTAAGCTATTTTTGTAATTTTCTCTCATTACTACATCAGCCCTGTTCACAGATTTGTACTGGTACATATGTTTCGAGGTAAACAGCATTTGTACTACCACTCTTCGAAGCTAGCTTTTTTAGAAAGTACTTTCGTCCGACGTGGTAGAATGTCTGTGTATGGCTCGAGAGGTCCTGGGTTTGATTCCCAGTCGAGGCGTGTTACTGTATGTTTTAGCCAATTACACATAATATACACTACTAAGTACAATGTTATTCTCATGTATACCAAGAATTGAACTGAATTTTTACTTTGCTGACCTATGATATCTGATTTCTAAGATCCAGTTATGATGTTAAATCTTAACGACAAAACGCATGGTTGGGAACAATTATTTAAGATTTTGGTTTCACTTCAAACAGCATGAGCGACATGCTTACAACTTAAGTATTTTTAGCTTTTATGCTGACTTTTTTATGTGTTTCATATGTCAAGATGCTTAATATCTTGTAAATTTAGTTCAATATTGCTTTTTTTATACTTACAGGTTCTTCACTCTCACAGAATGCATGAAAAACCATTGTCCCCATGGTTCATCTCTACGAAGGATGGTCAAGTTTTGGCCAGTCACTGTGACTGTATGGCAGGATGTGGAGAAACTTGCACACATGTTGCTGCTTTAATGTTTTGGGTTATAAGAACTGTTAAAGTAAGAGACGAAAGGACTGTAACACAGGAACCAGCATATTGGACCATCCCTCCATACGTGAAGAATGTTGAGTATAGAGAAATTTCCAATATTAACTTTCAAAGTGCGAAGTCCCTCAAGAGAAAATTTGAAGAGTATTTAAGTAGCTCAACTAGTCAAATTTCTAAAAATGGTCATCCTGTAAGAAAGACTAGGAAAATCCCTTCCCCTTCAGAAAGTGAATTAGACTCTTTCTTCTCTGATCTAGTTTCCACCAACCGCAAGCCTGCAATCTTATCAATTGTGCCTGCTTATCTTGAGAGCTACAAACCCAAGTCAGCAGTGCTCAAGTTGCCTAAACTGAACTCAAGAACAAACAATCGATGAGTTTAGAGTATGACCAGCTGATCAAATCATGTGAGAACTCTGACGAGGAAATTTAAAATGTAGAGAAAATCACCCGAAAACAGGCAAGTGAGGGTAAGTGGTTTAATTACCGCGCTGGGCGTATCACAGCATCAACGAGAGCGCCGATGGCGTTAAAAGCATAGGTGCAAGATACAGGGAAGAATGGCGTCACGTGGAATAATGTAGTTCGATATCGCCATCCGCGACTTTCTCAAATCAATAATTTCAAACAATTACCGACTATTTAAATAGATAATCTTTCCATTTACATCAGTGTTTGAAACGCTTATGAAAAATAATTACCCAAGCCTTTCAAAATTTAAGCACGGACAGATCTGTATCGAACTATTCTTTTCACAAATGAAAATAGACGCTACCCTATTCGTCTGCGTCAAGAATTTGTCGTAAAACTTGTGGTAAGCGTTATATGCAGACGTGCACAACAGATTGAGTTCTGAATACAGATTTCTGAATGCAGATTTTTATAGAAACTCCTCACAGCAGTTACTTCCCTTGCTTCGCCCGGTCAGTAACTTCTAGTATAAGGGAGGCCACTGCGTAGGAGATTGAGATTCATAGTGCAGATAGAATTGTTTTACGAACGAAATTTGTTTTAGGTTATAAGAAGATTTTTGACATAAAACGGTCTTAGAAAAATTCACTTAAAACGGTGTCAGCAATATTCTTGGAAGAAAACGTTAGAAAAACGTTTCCAAAAAAAAAAATTATAAGAATGACCATATACTAAATTAAATAGATATTTCGTCTGATTTTTGATCAGGTAAGGCTTCATAATGGGCAACCGATCGATGTGGATTTTCGAAATGTGGTATATACCATAAGCATAGGTGCGTAAACGCACCTATGCTAAAAATGAAGAGTGTTTACACTGCGAACATAGATAATCCGTCAAGAGCGTTAGTAAAATCTATTGTTTATCCCAATGTAAACTTTACAAATGAAGCCACCAAATGGGGGATTGACAATGAGAAAAAAGCTGCCACTTTGTGTTGCGAAGCCCTTGCTACTGACCACGACAATGTTGAGTTAATAGAAACAGGACTTTTTATCTCATAGAACAGACCATTTATAGGTGCTTCCCCAGATGGGATCATCAAATGTGATTGCTGTGGGTCCTGTTTATTGGAAGTCAAGTGTCCATTCAATCACAAAGGAAAAGTGATTGATGAATCAGTGCCTTATTTGATTAAAGGGGAAGATGAAGAGCTATGTTTGGACAAAAATCATCCATACTTCTTCCAAATTCAAACTCAACTTGGGGTTACACAGTTGGAATCGTGTTACTTTGTTGTGTGGAGTGACATCAGTGTTCACATTGAACAAATAAATTTCAACCCGGAATTTTATGAACAAATCTGTGGTAAGGCAAAAGTTTTTTTTCGTAGGGCTTTGTTCCCAGAGCTTGTTGGAAAGTACTTTACCCGTCTGTTTAACACCAATCAAACTGATATAAACTCACTACATATTCTTAAGGAAAGAACATCCAGTCAAAAAGATGATGGTAATGTGAGAGAAAGGTTTTGCTATTGTAGAGGACTTGAGGAGCCACCCATGGTTGGTTGCGATGGAGAAAATTGCAAAATTTTATGGTTTCATTTTAGCTGTGTTAATATTACAAAGTCGGCAGAGGAAATTGAAACAGTGAAATGGTATTTTCCAGATTGTGCTATGTAAATGTGAACTTACTTGAAATGGAAGTGACAACTTGATCGCAACAATTTCTGAGAAATTGAAACAGTAAAATGGTATTGTCCTGATTGTGCAATGTAATTGTTAACTTATTTGAAATAAAAGTGACAACTTGATCGCAACAATTTCTGTGAAATGTGTATCTGTTTAATGAATATTTTTTCTCCTGAGAAAATATTTTACCATTTTCATATTGACACATATTTGTGTATACATGAGTGATGCGTTTTGGCTAATTATGTGATTAATATGGTTAATGGAGTTGTCTTTCTTGATCATTTGAGCCTTGGTTCTTAGAAAACTGGTCTTAATGCATGTGCGTAAAGTGTCATCTCAGATAAGCCTGTGCAGTCCGCACAGGCTAATCAGGGATAACACTTTCCACCTAAATTGGATTTTTGCTAAGAAGAGACTTCATTTAAACGAAAAATATAAAAAAATCGGTAAGTGTCGTCCCTGATTAGCCTGTGCAGACTGCTCAGGCTAATCTGGGATGACACTTTATGCATATGCATTATGCCCATTTTTCTCAGAACGGGACTTAATTTGCTCATAAAAATGTCTTATTTGTTAAGTCTTCTGAGTAAAAGACTGATACTTTTGTTTTTATACGAAATCTTCTTGATTTTGCAAATTGAGAATTGAATAAAGACATCATAATAATAATGCAATTCCATGTGTATTGTTTTGTTTAACTTTATTTATCACATATTGGTCCAAGTCAAGGTGTCAAATGACAAAAAGTCCTTTAGCAAAGTAATTCAACTGTTTATCATACTTAAGTAAATATTGAAGAATTTAAATGGAAAATCAATTCACAGAATTATATTTAAAAAAATCTATGTGTACTCAATTCATAATACAAGTTGAATTTTTTTTTAGTTCTTTGTGTTCAAATATTAATCCTTTATCAACAGCTCCTTAATCATAGTATTTTAGAAGTAACATCATTTAGAGAGTTAAATTTTATCAATAAAATATGATTTACATAATGAATTATGAAACTATATAATGCTATATACTATATATACTAAACACAGAGAGCACGGATAAGACAATACAATAGACAGTCTATTTATCAAAGTCGACCACTGATTCACATAAGTTAACCAGCGCACAACACACATGAGCTATTTTGTCAATTGTAGTAAAGCCATCCTCATCTTTGGTGATCACTAGGTCCAATGGTAGTGTCCAATTCAAGAATGTGTACTTTTGGCGCACAAGCCCAATAACTCTCTAAACATGTATCCGTACATTGGCTATTTTTCTTGTTGTTTCTACATCCAATGGAGAAAGTTGGTCTTTAGCTTTGGTGAAAGCTGGCATTTTAAATGACCCACAAACAGAACCAACACTATCCGCAATGTCAAATCCTCTATCTGCCAACATTAAATCCCCCGGCAAAATGTTATCTAAAAAATTACAATGTTCAGTGACATATTTGTCACTCGCACGACCGCCCCAACCTTTGGAAATAAACGACACTACTCCCTGTGGTGTGATTCCAATAAGGAACTTCACAGTGTTGTGATGCTTGTATGACGACCATGTCTCTGCCCTCGCTATAAGATTTGATGGACGCTTTATAAAGATCTCGAAGCAATCAATGATAACTGCACACTTATTTCTAAACTGTCTTTGGAACTGTACTGGCATTGTTGCTCTTAATGAGGCTCTGTCAGGCCATCGCACAATTGGTTTTAGTCTTACATACATGATGTCAATAGTATTCACAAAAGTTCGAGAAATGGTTGCACATGAAACATTCAGTTGGTAGGCAAGGTCTACTTAAAGTCATCACAAGGCACTCAAACTTTCCAAGTGTTACACTATGTTTGCTTGTTAGATAAGGATATAGATAATTGTACAATGACAAAAACAAGAAAGTCCTGTAAAGTACCTCATTCTTTCATCATTGTCTTTAAGAGTCTCCTGAGAAAACATAGACGCATTCCTGATAGATGTTTTTTGATTTTCATTTTCTAGTTTCAAACGTTTATTTTCATGTTCCAATGATTCTACATCTGAAGCAAGCATATCAGTCTGAACATTCTTTGCACTATCTAAATTTACATCAGGTTGTAACTCTGGAGTGTTGTTGTCTGATAGTTCTTGGATCAATGATCTCGCAGTATCAGCACGTTTCTTCCGTCTCTCAAAGCGCTCAGCAGCAACTTTAGGGGCAGGCGTACTCGGAGCTTGACAACACATGCTCACTGATGGTGCCCAATCAGGACTGTCTCGGTCAAAAAGATCTGCCTTTTGCTCTGAAAATATAAAGTGACAAAAAGTATGACTGGTTTGGTATAACAATTTTCTTTCCACTTTCCTGGTCTTAACTATGAGACTCAAACCACCAATTTTAGTCTGAGCTCCAGCTATGATCTTCTGGTGAATAGACAAAGAATTCATAATTTGAATCTTTTCAATATCAAAGTTTATTCTTCATGTGGATGTAGACTTGATCAATGCTTAAAATTTTGTATCAGTACCGTAGACTGTCCTTGTACATGTACATGGTATAAAATTATGATCACTACATTAAAGTTATTAATTCATAAATATTTGCACATTAACTTACTAGATACAAAATGGTCAGAACACACTCGAATATTCTTCAAATTCTTCCCACTGAAGTCTTGTTGTAGCCTTGCTAACCATAATCGCCGCCTCTCTGTTGACAACTCGCTGGTTTTCTTGCACTGATTAGTAATTATCTCAGGTAATCTATAAAAAATGTCTGTCCTTCTCCCTTGTAGAATTGTTATGACAGCCGATAACTCGGCAATAATTGACCATTTTGACAAGTAAAGAGAAATTAAGTGGTGAATTGTAAAAAGCTGTCACTGATGCGTGATGGTAATCGATCGTGTCCCTCCATTATGGCCGCCGGATATTCGAACAAGCACATGCAAACGGTCAAATATATATCAATTTATAAATAATCATTTATAAAGACAACTATTACCTTTTTAAACAATTTGAAGAAGGAATATGAGTATTAAGCAAATTATTTCATATGACTAAACTGCCAAAAATTCTGTAGTCAGTGAAAACAACCCAGAATGCACTTATGTCAGCATCCGGAAATCAACTTCCTGTTTATCCAAAATGGCTGCCATATGAACATACGCTACAAGGAGACACTTTTAAAGGATTTAATTATTAATAATGAAGTGAAAGAGGTAAGCCTTAGCTGTTATCAAATCTACATACAAAATAAAATCCTATGAAATCATGTTACAACAGTGTCATAGGCATTTACATTCAAAACATAAACGATAAAATGAACAATGTACATGTACACATGTTTACATGAACTATCTAGGGCATGACAGTACTCTTCGATAAAATCCAAGATAAGTCATCTAAAATGCAGGAACCCTATACACTTAGGGAAGAAAATCTTTAATAAATGTATGTTTAATATATGATAGGCATATACAAGAAGAAGAATCAACTAAATTGAAAAGGAAATGAGCCCTTTCCAGCGAGTTCTCTATGCTTAAAATGGACGACCATATTACCCAAGTGTCTGTAACATGTCAGACATTTGAGAGTGTGACAATTTTTATCCAGATCAGGAAATGCATAAATGTCCGTACTGCCTTTAATATTAACAGCTTGTCCAAAGTATTTGTGTCCCGATTGTTATCTGAAAATCAACAAAATCTTCAACTATATACTGACTTCACTCTTATTTTGTGGAAGTTGCAATTGCAAATACTGACATTCAAGTGTTTTCCTTGTTATCGATTATGAATGAGATACTTAAAAATTGGTTTCATTATTTAAAAAAAAAAACAAGAGAAAATGCTGTCACCAATTGTAAACGGTTTTGTACAATATTAATGTTTATGGGCAGTAAGTACCATCATGCTTCTTTTTTCCATCATATGCCTGTCGTCATCTCAAATATCTTGTGTACAATTATAAGCACTGACGAACATTTTAACACTGTCAATATATTGTAAGCTATAAGAGTCAGTATAAATATCATACTATATTTAACAAAGAATTTGGTTTTAAAAAACATCTTGATCTGTATAGATGAGGAAAAAACAAGCAAATTTTATTCGCATTATTATCTACAGAAAAAGACTAATGCAATCATAGTAAAACAAATGTTAAACATGTTGTTATCATCACATAACACGCTTATGATGTGTATAATATATTACAGTTATACTTCTTAGCCGACGAAATAGTATTAATTTCATACGCTCATGATAAGTATTGACATACCAGTGATCAACTAAGAACAAAACATTGATATAAGTGGTAAAAATTACATTTCTTCGACATAAGTTATATGATAATAATTAATATGCTTATTCTTAACGAAAGTACTGATTCTGCTTTCAAACCATAGTTTTTGCGAATAGTTTTCATCTCATGTTAATTTCATGCCATTAAGTGAATTTGAGAAGGGCTTTTTGGCTAGTATTGAATATATTTATAGACGTTATTTCATGAAATTGCAAACTGCTGACCATGCAAATGGCTAAACATGACCATGTTAACCTTTCATTATCGTCAAATATCAATGCAATGCTTTGTTGAGAAACTGCGCACTACCTGGTCTCTTGAACACGGTGTCATGCTCTCGAATATGCTTGGACAATGTGTACTGGCGCTCCACCTTACACACACAAGTTGTGAGAATAAATACTCTTTTTGCAATAATTCGCTTTTATATTAAGGTACTATTTAAAATCAAAAGAGTTTTATTGAGAGAAAGTAAGTCATTTTAATTCAAAACGTCAATATGGCCATCACGGCCACCAAGTTTAGCTATAACGCACATGCTGTGTATACTCCTGCTCAATTCTAAGTATTAATTATTTTAAATAATAATTTGTGTTCAGTAATAAATTAATACTTGCATTAGCGGTTTCTTATACTGCTCTTGGCAATATAGGTTTGAATGACACTAACGTTTGAAAAGATTGATTTACGTTCTGTCCAGGCACGGCGATTTCGAAAAAAAACGTCGTCCTATCTAGCCCGCTTTATCTGGAATTTAGACATATATTTTGCAAACACGTCTTAATGAACATGAACTGCAAAATAAATCGACAATGAATCGATAAAAGAACCTTCAAACATTAAGTTTGTAATACTATTGTGCATTCGTTGGCTTTCCGGTTTTTCTATTTTTAGCTCCACGCCACGTTGGAAATCCAAAATCAGTAAATTAGTCGTTTTGTAAGTGTATAAACGAAGGCGAAGGATTTGTTTTTTATCATATCGCACTAGCAGATTCTTCTTTTCTTGTAATTTGGTTGACCCCAACTAACCACCGTTAAAAAGCCACAGCATAAATATCATTTCACAATTTTAAAGATACTAGTTGTTTAAATGGCTAACATAAATTAGTCGTTACAACGTTTCAACGATGTAATTTAATGATTCACAACTTATTTAAGTTACGATAAATCGATACACACTTTCGCATTTTTAATATGTATCTATCGCTTTCACATGAGCGAATGAGCTGATGATAAATCTTAACGCATTTATTTCCATTCATTTTAATTAATGTGTGATATATGTGTAACGTTCAATTCTATTGATATGAAATATCAAACAATTAATAATATATGAATATTATTATGACTAAACAATCTCATAAGACAATTATTACTTGTTTCAAGTTAATATGACTTAACGGAAGTAATGTTTCCACATGAAGACATGTCACAAATGCTGAAAATCCGAAGAACAAAATAAACATGCATTCGTGAAGAGGAGCACTGGAACCGTCATTCTGAATGTTACTTCGTACTAAACAGACCTAATCGACGTTTATCTGATTACATATAGTGTAATATAAACCTTCCTCTCACATTATTATGTTCGCAAATCGCACGTGCGCATGCGCAACATTTGGCAAATTACTCCCGTATTTGTGAAGAGTCGAAAAAGAAGAACGCTTCAAATGTACGACGGTATTTACCAATTCTTTTTCGACACTCAAACAGGTTGTTTTCACATGTCCAGGAACATGTTCTTTGTGAAGTTATACGACATATATTTACAGCATTTTTTTATACCAAACAGTAATTGATGATTATTTACATGCACACACTTTACACTCATCCGCACACGACGTCCTCTCTGTCATTTGTAAGTATTTTACTTAAGAAGTAAACACGCGCAGTGTAATACTGCATTTCAAACTACGATTTAAAACGCGGGGCATTGTATGTAATGACCAATTAAAGTGAGTTGTATCTGATAAACAAACGAAAGGACTTTATTTCAGGCAAGCTATCGAATTGTGACACAACTATGTTTAAGTTGGTTTCTCTATAAATGTTTTAACTTTCGTTTTGAGAATTATGCATTGATTAACATGATGTACCAATTTAAACATAAACATGTAATGCATTGGATTTAACGCAACAAAAAAGTCACCACAACTGCAGTACAAACATATGCTGAGCTTTAAATACAAAGTTATCAACAAATAAAACGACTTGTATAATAATAATACGCATATTAAGTCACAGACATCAAATAACAAATCACATACATTTTGAGACTTTTCGAACGCAACACTTTTCAAACTTGAATACTTCAGTAATGAGTGAAGATTTTGATTAAAAATTGCACATGTGATCATATGACTATATTCTGTCCAAGATAACGAGAAAACCATTCATCAAAAACACAATTTTGGACGTGGGGTAGGTGCGTATTCATCTTTCTTTTTTACAACGGTGAAACGCGCTATGATTCTTATTTGTTGATACACCAGAAAAACATAAAATTATGTAAACATAATATGTCTCGTATAAATGTAAGGAGCGCAACAGCGCAATCGACATGTTGCGGGCTATCTTTCCCACTTGCTAAAGCATCCGCTCGTCACAGATGAATGATTTTATCGATTGCTTACACATACTGTATTTAAATGATCACATGTACAATTTTAAATAAAAATATTTACTGATTACTGACATATTTTAGTTTGAAAAAAAAATGATGCGTTCGAAAAGTCAACAAGTGTAGTACAACGCTATATACTTCCAATTTTATTTCAATGTCATCATTCTCGGTGGGTTTTTACACCAGGAAAAAAATGGCTCGTTATCGCAATGTTGCAGTTACCCACAAACGCACATTATTATTTAAAACGGCAGCGTTATTATTTGGTGGCTTATTTATCGGACAACGGAATACTATTGCACAGTGTCAATACATGGGATTCCATCGGATCTAAATATAACGTGCGTTCATTACGTGCCGTGTTTTTTGTTAAACATTCGATAGCGATAGATTTTCTTTACTATTGCATTAAGACGTGAAAGTTATGCGTTTCACTTTTCACATAATTATTTTACGATGTACAATATGGCGAATTTTACTGTTTCAGTGAGTTTTTTTTTATTTGTTATGTTTGATATTTTAATGTTGATCAATTTCATTTAAATTTACGTAAAGTATTATGTGTTGATATTAGTCCGAGTCAAAATTTGAACAAAAAACGTTCTAAAATAAAGGAGCTATATTGATTTGAATACGTGTTGAGTTAGAAAAGTTCCCAAGTGTATAAAAACATGTTTTTAACAAAATTAGCGTAACATTTAGTTCCTTTTTAAATGATCAATTTTGTATGCACATGTATATTAAAACAACCGCGTTTACATATTTATATACAAGGTTGATACTTCTTGCCAATAAATATGTACCGCAATGCCACTGTTACTATAAAATTGTTTAGCGTGCTGGTGCAGCTAAATATGCACTTTGTTCATATGTGTAAACTGTAAAGGATTATGTAAAGGATTATAGTGGATACAATAAGGCAAACACCAACAACAGTAACTTTGTCTGTGTGAAGACTGCCATTCTAGCATTGAACACCGAGTAACATAACGCACACAGTTTTGATCTCCTATATATTTTAGAATTATAAAATTGAACATTAAATATGCAGTTATTCAATATAACGGATTAAAAATTTCAACAGCATATATAAAATAAATGTGTCGAGTTTGCACTTTATATAAAATACACAAGCTTCAATGTATATACTTATTCTAACAAGGATTATGCAGACAAGGAAGAATTAAACTATTTATCACGCTGCATTATTCGTGGGCAGGGCTAACTGATTACATGCACGCGCTACCAATAAACGCTTGAGCCGAAACATTTAACCTAATTATGAAATCGACATGTTAAGCTGGGTTCCATATTTTATTTGGATTACCAAGGAACATAATTAAACATTTCTATCTGATGATCGTTCAAACAGTTTATGTGCATTGCACATACTAAAGAAAACGAAATTGAATATAAGCCATCACCGCCTCACTACAACACGTGACGCCACTGTCAGTCTACAGGCTGGACATACGCTGATCCCCTGTCCACAGGCCTCACAGGTCAACAAATGTCCGCACGGTAGGAAGACCACACGCCTCTCTCTACTGATGCATATCCTGCACAGAACACGCTGTCTCAGTGACGCGTTCTCTCGCTGAATGGTCCGATCTGGAATATTGTTAATTAAAATATATGTTATTGCCCTATACGATAACTGTTTGAAATAAAAACGCACATGCTTGCGTTCTTCTAGCATCAACAAATAAAACGCGTCAAATAATTTTAAGTTCAGCAAAATATATCATAATGTATTAAAAAAAAGATGTGAAAACACATGTTCATGTTCGCATCTCATCATTAGACAATTGTCCCCGTATGGTGAACTTTTAAATATAGCATAATATATATTATAAAGAAGAGTACAAACAAGTTTAAAATCATCCATAAAACATCTTACCGTCCCCGTTACCGTTTCGTCCATTACGAATTCCAAAATATAAGCGCACGTCATCACTGATTCGTCTGTCACATCTTTCGTAGCCATGATATTGGAATGAGCTGCGATTGTGAAGCATGAGCGGACGTTCCAAACTGTTCATAGAACGCCCCATTCGCAACATATCATCTGCGTGCCTAGAGCCGCATGTTTGATTTGCAGTGTCCTCAGCCAAAGAGTTTACAAATTGCGAATGAAGAAGTCTTAAACCGTTCATCAGGCGCTGCATCAAGGGCAAACAAATTAGAAATATGCTGAGCAGCATGCATATCCAATCATCCCTCGGCGGCACCGGTTTTGCCATCATTTAGTTCCTTTTAATGTTTATCAACCAAACACTGCCGAACGCAAGGTAAAACTAAGGTTCCAAATTACGATACAGCATTTCTGGTAATGGGCGTCCTTGCGCAAATCACAAGTAAAACTCAAGTCGTATTTCCACCTTACAAACGGTAGAAGTATCTTGGTCGTTCGGTTATTTCTATGTGAATAGTTTTCTAATAGACTGTACGCACACAACTAAACAGCAATCCTCAATGTCATCATTCTCGGTGGGTTTTACACCAGGAAAAAATATTATATTGTTAATGCGTTTCACTTTTCACATAATTATTTTACGATGTACGATATGGCGAATTTTACTGTTTCAGTGAGTTTTTTTTTTATTTGTTATGTTTGATATTTTAATGTTGATCAATTTCATTTAAATTTACGTAAAGTATTATGTGTTGATATTAGTCCGAGTCAAAATTTGAACAAAAAACGTTCTAAAATAAAGGAGCTATATTGATTTGAATACGTGTTGAGTTAGAAAAGTTCCCAAGTGTATAAAAACATGTTTTTAACAAAATTAGCGTAACATTTAGTTCCTTTTTAAATGATCAATTTTGTATGCACATGTATATTAAAACAACCGCGTTTACATATTTATATACAAGGTTGATACTTCTTGCCAATAAATATGTACCGCAATGCCACTGTTACTATAAAATTGTTTAGCGTGCTGGTGCAGCTAAATATGCACTTTGTTCATATGTGTAAACTGTAAAGGATTATGTAAAGGATTATAGTGGATACAATAAGGCAAACAGTAACTTTGTCTGTGTGAAGACTGCCATTCTAGCATTGAACACCGAGTAACATAACGCACACAGTTTTGATCTCCTATATATTTTAGAATTATAAAATTGAACATTAAATATGCAGTTATTCAATATAACGGATTTAAAATTTCAACAGCATATATAAAATAAATGTGTCGAGTTTGCACTTTATATAAAATACACAAGCTTCAATGTATATACTTATTCTAACAAGGATTATGCAGACAAGGGAGAATTAAACTATTTATCACGCTGCATAATTCGTGGGCAGGGCTAACTGATTACATGCACGCGCTACCAATAAACGCTTGAGCCGAAACATTTAACCTAATTATGAAATCGACATGTTAAGCTGGGTTCCATATTTTATTTGGATTACCAAGGAACATAATTAAACATTTCTATCTGATGATCGTTCAAACAGTTTATGTGCATTGCACATACTAAAGAAAACGAAATTGAATATAAGCCATCACCGCCTCACTACAACACGTGACGCCACTGTCAGTCTACAGGCTGGACATACGCTGATCCCCTGTCCACAGGCCTCACAGGTCAACAAATGTCCGCACGGTAGGAAGACCACACGCCTCTCTCTACTGATGCATATCCTGCACAGAACACGCTGTCTCAGTGACGCGTTCTCTCGCTGAATGGTCCGATCTGGAATATTGTTAATTAAAATATATGTTATTGCCCTATACGATAACTGTTTGAAATAAAAACGCACATGCTTGCGTTCTTCTAGCATCAACAAATAAAACGCGTCAAATAATTTTAAGTTCAGCAAAATATATCATAATGTATTAAAAAAAAGATGTGAAAACACATGTTCATGTTCGCATCTCATCATTAGACAATTGTCCCCGTATGGTGAACTTTTAAATATAGCATAATATATATTATAAAGAAGAGTACAAACAAGTTTAAAATCATCCATAAAACATCTTACCGTCCCCGTTACCGTTTCGTCCATTACGAATTCCAAAATATAAGCGCACGTCATCACTGATTTGTCTGTCACATCTTTCGTAGCCATGATATTGGAATGAGCTGCGATTGTGAAGCATGAGCGGACGTTCCAAACTGTTCATAGAACGCCCCATTCGCAACATATCATCTGCGTGCCTAGAGCCGCATGTTTGATTTGCAGTGTCCTCAGCCAAAGAGTTTACAAATTGCGAATGAAGAAGTCTTAAACCGTTCATCAGGCGCTGCATCAAGGGCAAACAAATTAGAAATATGATGAGCAGCATGCATATCCAATCATCCCTCGGCGGCACCGGTTTTGCCATCATTTAGTTCCTTTTAATGTTTATCAACCAAACACTGCCGAACGCACGGTAAAACTAAGGTTCCAAATAACGATACAGCATTTCTGGTAATGGGCGTCCTTGCGCAAATCACAAGTAAAACTCAAGTCGTATTTCCACCTTACAAACGGTAGAAGTATCTTGGTCGTTCGGTTATTTCTATGTGAATAGTTTTCTAATAGACTGTACGCACACAACTAAAAAGCAATCCGAGCATTTGGATAAATTGTGTCTTTCAAAAAGGAGGATGAAATTGAATGTGTGCCTATCTATGTGTCATACGTATGAAGGGATTTTAACACAAGCGGACACTAAGCGTAAATCTAAACCTAACCATAAACTTCTAAGTTAAACACTTGAATTCCCATTAACTCTGTATACCGTTCAACAGCAGATGGTTAAACAATCGAACTACGACCTAGAGTTTTCAGAGTTTACGGAGATATGGCTTAAACAGAATGTTACTCCTTGGGTTGAAGCTAATGGAGGGTTGGAGGGTTAAATCACGTTTCTTCAAGGTCGAAAGTCGATAGTCGAATATCTAAAAACGATATTATTTACCTATACACTGGCTTTAAATTCCCCGGGACACGGAAGTGGAACGAAAGGGAAACGAACGGGAAACGACCGGGAAACGTCCGTGAGCCAGAAGCCTAATTTTACCTCTACTCACGTCACTTTACTTTCTTAACGGTTACTGCTTAACGTACCGATTTTTAATAATGAGGATTGTTTAAGATATTGAAATGGTATGTGGCGGTCGAAACGCATACAGGTTGTACCCAAACCACAACAGATCTTTATTAATTAGCCAGGTATAACTTATGTTCAAAAATAGTTATTCGGGAAAATAAATACAGGTTTTTCTTACTTATTTTTTAGGATCATTGTATGTAGAGTTAAAATGCAGAAGACATAACACTTTGACAGACAAAGTGATGAAAGATAAATACTGAAGGTAGTGTCGATATGATTTTTGCCTTATTTGTTATACTGCGCTCATAATATTGTTCAGTTATAGCGTGTCTTTCTTTAGTTTTTAATACATGAATATGTTAATAATAATATAATTAGTATTTTGTGGCACATTATCTAATTAATTGATTTGCTTAAGGTTGCTTTGTTGTATGTTCGTAATGAGACATCATTTTCATTGTATGTCCATCAATATGTGTATTTGATTGTAAATTATTTTAAATTCATGTTCTTACATACGTAAGTCATTTACTTACTGTGTGTACTTTTATTGTAGTTGATCGGACATAGAAATATTTGAGTGTTTTTGTAGAACTTCTAGCTTTAACTTAACTGGATTAGAACACAATCGACGTCAAGCTAGAGATTGCACTCAGAAGCCTCGTGAAATTAATTCTTGCGAAATGCGATCCCATCAGAAACAATAAACACCAAGGTATATTGTTGACCTTTACTTACTTATAACATTATATACTTTCTGTATTAGTTCACTTTTGTTTGAAAAACATTATACAACAGTTTTTAACCCATTGTCACGATATTGATATTTATTGTGCAAACGATTTATTTTTTGCATGATATCACTAATCAGACAACAAGTATGGCTGAAGCGTCTCGTTCACATCACATGTGCACCACCTGCAAACAGAGACCCAAAACCATGTTACTTCTGCCATGCAGCCACCTGGCGGCCTGTGAAAAATGCGTCGCCGACCTGAGCTGTTGTCCGATTTTCTCTAGAGCTGTTAGCTGCGTTATACGGACGTTTATCATTTAATTCGTTCAAATATCAATATCAATTCATCCTGAGACTTTAAATATGTGTAGAATGACACGTTGTTCTGGTAGAGAATCTGGTTGTTTTAAGTATTTTTTTTCCAATACAATACAAGTGTTATCTATGCGTAGACAACTTCGTTTGTTACATCCGTTTGTAAATATATCTATAACACATATATCAATAAGTAGTTTCTTGTCAAAACGTACAAACCTTTAATGAATGTGAAAAATATTTGTTAACAGGAAACATTTTTGTTGATTTCCAAAATCCTAGAACCTCGATGAATTATATAAATTATAAATTAAATTATTATTTGCCGTTGTTTACTTTTAAATTGACATCATGACGCAATAGTTTTATTCTAGTGCTGGCTCTTAATTTGCAATTAATGTAATTATATTAAAGCGTAAATAAAACATAGATGGTAAAAACAATGTGTCTTTTTATGTTTCATTTTGATATTAAATATGAATTTACCATTTAAAGCCCGATCCCGCTATTACATTCAAATAGTGCAATATAGTGAAACTATATTTAGAACACTAGTATGAAATATTTGGATCCCTTGATAATCGATGTTTACTATAAGCAAGCCAAGTATAACTTTAAATAACAAAATTCCAATATTTTAACCGTCTTCTAAACATGTTATATTTTTAATGTCAAGTAAATGATAGCCTTTAATTATATCCTGATAAATATACACGAGTCAATATGTGTTAAAAATAGCTTCTCCTTGGAAGTAGCATGTTTATCCGTAGTATCGACCCTCTTGATGCATACATCTAAATATTTTAAGTGAAAAGATAAAAAAAAAACATTTGTTAAATGTCAATGTATAGTTTAATGTGCATTCTTGGACATTACTACGAAAACTGCATTTAATTCGGAGATGTTTTGACAAAACACCGGCTAGCCTAAGCTCCCTGTAGTATGCTTTAGATCATGCTTAATGTTTCATATAATATCGGCCTTTCTGATTGGTTGCTAAGGTTTGTTACTATGCACACGTGTTTCTTATATATAGTTTCTTAATGGAAAAACGAAACCTTTGTTAATGTTGTTCTTAAAATGCGTTTACATTTATTTCACAAATAAGCGACACATGACACAAGTTATGAACTTAGTAGATAAAACACAGAAATCATATATATATATTTCCTATTGTTTTTTAATATTGTTTATGTCACTTCCCCCCCCCCCCCCAAAAAAAAAAACAAACAACGAAGCATTACATCCGTAAAATAGTACACGCGGACACTAGACTTTAACCCGTTTTATTTTTATATTTTTTTCAAAACTATCGGTAAGATCGATAATATATGCTTATATATTTAATAAAATATCAGATTTACAAGTGTATAGCAAATTATCACTGTTTCATTACTGATTTAAATCTATTTTATGAATCCAGTATCTCGTCTGCATTTTCCTTTTATTTTCATATCGTATGCGTTTTTCAACGTTATCAATATTGTCTGCGTTTTTCCGTATGAGTTTTAGGAACCACCATCTAAGGGTGTAATATACGTTTTCTTGTTGCAAGCAATTTTGAAGCATCTCCAAACGCATTGATCATTTATATAAGTCTTGTTTTGAACAACACTTATTTTCCTTGACTGCGAATTCTCCCAAAATGCCCAATAGATTTAAATTTCTCGACCGAAAAACCAAACCGTCGGAACTTATGCAAATACTACTAAAATCGTCGTACACGAACGTGAATACTATTACTTGTTTATATTTGTAGGGTCGTTCTGCAAATCATTAACATTTAACCAATGAAATGAGACTTTTTCGTCACGCAAGATAGCGTTACAAGTCACATGGTATAGCGTCATCAAAATGGAATTTCATTGATAGCACGGTGGTGAGAGAAAGAGGTTAAAACATGTTTTAAGGTTAATAACTTCGTTGTAAAACAAAGTTTTTAACCCTACTTTGAAATGCAGGACGACCCTAAACATGTTAACAAGTAATAGTGATGTCTTTCCTTTACGACAAGTTAAGTAGTATTTGCAGAAGAAGACGAATTGTCTTACACATTATTGAATCGAGCTTCAATTAATGTACAGTAAGCAACTTACAGATACTCATATATGCATCCGATCTGCTTTTAAGCAGCTTTTACGATAACGCTATGAAGTCGATGATTTGTGAACATAACTAAAAGTTTGATTTACGAGGCTTCGTTATATACTGGTGCTTTGATTAAATCGAAAAATCCTCTAAGGTGATGCTAAAGGAATGTTACAACGAACATAGCCAAAATATAGCTTTAAGATAAGGACAAGTGTATTGCATGTCGCTCCGGTTTATATATAGTACACACGTAATAACCTCTTCGTGTTTAGTGAACCGACGTGAATCAGCCGTTTAAACTAAATTGTAAATACTCAGTCGAGTGGTAACTTTAATTATGAATTGCTCGTTACGTATCGGAGTCCTATTACTTTTAAATGCATTCAATAACTTAAAATTAACTATTATGGTATTCATCATTGTTATATCACAAGAGGCAAAGGCGATTTAATCAGGATAATGTCCTTAGTTTCCTTGTTAATGACCTCATGCGAGTACAAGTAACCCATTTAGTTACTGATCTATTGTGAATGATATTATCTATCTTAAACACGTAATATCACTTAACAAACTTAGTACTTTTTATGCCCCCGAAAGGAAGGCATATAGCAGTTGTAAACGGTCCGTCAGTTCGTCGGACAGGCATGCAAGGCATGCATGTGTATCTCGTGGAGCTGCACATTTAAAGTGGTGAAAGGTTATGGTCATCCTTCAAGACCAAAGGTCATCCTTCAAGGTCAAAGGTAAAATATATGGCACAAAGCGGCGCAGTAAGGGGCATTGTGCTTCTGACAAATACATCACTTGTTGTTATAGTTTTACAATCGGACTATCTACTTTATCAAAAAAGAAACAAAAATAATATAATTTTATTTCCTGCAAATAAATGAAGAGTTGAACAAATAATCAGACAAAATTTACAATAATTAACAAAGCGCATATACATAATATGTATACATAGTACAATACCTTACACGTCGTGAGTGTTAGATACAGTTAACATGGACAATATAAACTGAGTTAACTTATATACACGAGAGTGTGAATTATTATATTAAGTATTTTGGATCATAATGCCCGTGTCAAGACTGTTAGATGTTAAAAATATCCCTTCACCCCACGAAATATCATTTTTAGCATTTCAAAATTTGACGAGCTTGCGTTGAGGAACGTTTGACACACTAATGCATCTGCTTGTTGCGTTGTTAAGGTAAACTGCACCTTTGTAAGTAGTAGTCTACCACGCATTGCTGTCGTATATCTTGCGAAGGAACTTACAACAATAAAGTTTAAAACGCTGCATTGATATCAGAGTGACACATAAAAATACTCCTACTTTAAGTGACGACAGTTATTGACAGTTTGATTAACCAACGTGTTGTTAACGTTGCTGAAACAGGAACAAATATGACCACATCTATTTTACTCCGAATGAAGTACACACAAAGCACACATCATTTTAAAGAACAGTTTATCTAAATAAACACGAAATAAACATATATTGGTAACATATTTCGTGAGAATTTCATGTTGCAATTTTGCAGCGTTTTGACCGATAATGAACATGTGGACTGAACCACAGGTACTTGCATCAATAATTCCATTCCCCACCCATCCATATATATTCTTTATTTAGAAAAAAAGTATGCAACACAGGTTCTGAAAAAAATAACATTGGGTCCCGATGTTCGTATGTCCGTCAAAGTCACAAGAAAGTTTTATTTATTTTTCTTGACATTATTTTTCAAAAATGAGTTATTATTTAGCCGAAATATGATGTTCTATCAACTGTTAATAATGTTTTCATACTGCAAGATTTGTACTGCAAGGAATGCAAATACATTTATCACACCTCAGGCTCTGTTGATAAATGTGCTCAGGGCCCTCGTTTGGCCGTTTTCGGGGCCGAAATTCGGCCCCATTCCCACCTTAAAATAGTATACTTTTTCCCCTGTTTCACCTAAAAATGCCCCCCTCCAAAACAAAAAAAAAATATATTATTTTTTTACTTTTATACCTATGTTGCCAGCTGGTATCTTGCTATAAACCTTTGATTTAATGTATATTTATGTAAATTACATTAAAATAGAGCAATATTAAGTGTTGAATGATTGGTGAAAAGATCTTGTAAAATTCCCTTGTTCGCCGAAAACGACGTGAAATTCCCCCCTCTAAGGGCCCCGACCCCAATTCCCCAAAGTGTAGCAAGGGCCCTGGTGCTCAATCGGCTCTATGTATTTGTTCCAAGGGTTATTATTATCTTCACATTTATATAGCTCTCTCTGTTTAGTATATATCCAAAACATGTTATAGCTGTTTCTCCTTAAAATAATACAGACAACACATTCCATAGAAATATTCATTTGAACTTAAACTGTGAATAAGAGTGGAACAAAATAATATGTGCAAAAGTTTACACCATTTTATTTTGACAATACTGTGAGTCTTTACGAAATTTTTAAAATAAAATACTATTTTAAAAATATACAATTACATAGTTGAAAAGTTATGTTCTTTATATAATTAATCTTGCGAGTAAGTTATATACAGTCAGCAGAGTAATTCTACTAGAACAATTTAAATCCTTGCTACATGTGCTATTTAATTCTTTATACGGCTTTCACTTAAGAAAATGTTCAATGAAATAAATCTAGGTTTCTAGGTATATTGTGTCTTTTACCTCAATATTTTGTTAAGGCTAATGTGAATCCAATTGATATGATACAAAACCTACGAAGATTACCGCCATACAATGTCACATACAAAATAATTATCACCTTACCCATGCGTTTTGAGAGAATAATATTGTTTTACTCTTTATTATATAAGTAAATATTAAGCATGTTAAACAAGGACGGGTTATTTTTAACTCCAAATGTATGATTTGATCACACCTAGAAGAAGAAAACACTAACATATTACACACCAAATATTGAACCCCTGACCCTTGCGGTGTCTGTGTTGTTAGGGATTATCAAAGACATTAATCTATATAAATCAGTTGACCCCTGAAGCGCAAACAGTTTTGACCACGGAGACATGCTTTGAGGAAACTTAGCAAAGAACCACTATATGGTTGGCATGCAACGCAACAAAAAGGGCCTTGCGGTTTCAGAGAATGATTATATTACTTATATGTATAAGCAAAACAGTGAGCCCTAGGGATGGGCAAATTTTCTGCATGATTTGAACAAACTTCAAAGAGAACCTCATAACGATGTTACACACGAAATATTGTAGTCATGCCTCTTGTGTTCACTTTACATATATAAACACTATAACTCTCTCTGAATATAAAATGAAATGCAGCACATGTTTTTATAAGTCTATAACTCACGGTTTCTTAAATAAAATATTCACATTTTATGTACTAGAACTTTCACTACACAAAGTTTGGATCAAGATCAATTCAAGCGCAGTCTGATCAGGATCCAAAGTGTTCGCTTAACATCTTTAGAAGTACTGACTGAATGACAATTATGTTGAACAGTTTGGATCCTGATCAGACTGCTCTTTTGGAGCCAAAAAGGTCGCAATCGCCCTAAGGTCCAATTTCCTGTTATGTGGCTCATTTTTTCTCATGATTGATACACATTATCATGATATAAAGCAAGTCTGTTGTATATTTAATAGTATTTTTTAGTGTGCATATTCCACCCATAGATGAAAGTTACAAAGTTGGTTGTTATTTAAAGCTATTAATCAATTTAAACAGTTTTCAATTCTTTTTTATTTAGGTCAAATGCATGCTATATTTGTTATAAACATACATATGATTAACACTTAACAAAAGTTTAACGATCACTATCATACACTACAAACCTGGCGTGGTTAATGGTCTCTATTGAAACTATACAGTATAATACATGCGAAAGGTGCTTTTACACATAAAAATATATAAAAATATGTTTACTATTATTATAAAAAGCTTCTACAACAGTGTAATAAGATATATAAAACTCTTAAAGGTTAATGCAAGTATACATAAGGTTAAATTGGCTTAATTTTAAATTTTCAAAAATAAAAAAATAATCAGTTTAGACAGTTTTATTTTTATTTTGTTGGTAGACTGCTCACTTTTCATGGTTTTATTTTTATTTTTATTTATCCCCCCCCCCTCGACTCAATTTTTTTTTGAAAATTTTCCCGTAAAACTAATATTAAAAAAATGCTGGCCTAAACTGTGTCAATAGTCTCTGTCGATAGAAAGTACCTGCCAACAGCCAGTTTTTTGCGTGCGCTTATTTTGCATAATAGTACACGAGCGGGGTATACAACAAAATATGACTTCTTCAAGTTTTGAAAGAGTTTAATGAGGCCATTACAGTATATGTGGAGCGTACACCTTTAATATCCTTAATCGCTTAGAATACGGAAATTAATTAATTTATTGCAACTTTGTATGGCTCGAATATATAAACCCGACAATTCCTTGTATGCATCATTATATATATATATATATATATATATATATACCAATACATAGTGCCAGTTACGCGGTCTCTGTAGTTTTCAGACTGTACTTACGAGGTCAATATAAAAAACGGGGTCTATATACAACCCCGCAATCTAGGCTCCTTTAATTACTATGAGGGGGGTGTAGGGGAGGTAATGCAATCAAATCTCACAATAAGGTCTTAAATCGAAAACCACAATCAGGTCTGAAATTGAAATTGTATATACCTCGCAAATAAGTTCGCTATATATTTCCTTGTATAAGACGTTAAATAAATGACGTATTTATATACAATAATAATAGTAGGTACCCCTATATACCTTAATTCGTGTTTATATCGGATAAAAAAGGGTATGGAGATACATGTATTTAAAGTGGGAACCCCATAACCTATTTCTAAATCAGAGACCCCGTAACTGGCCATATGTGTGAATATATATATATATATATATATATATATATATATATATATATATATATATATATATATATATATATTTATTTATTTATTTATTTATTTATTTATATATATATGAAGTTGCAATAAAACTCGTTTTAAGGTTATTAATGGCGTGTAATATAAACAGTGTAAAAACACATATTTTGCGCCATGTTACGACTGTACAAAATTATTTTACGGATTAATTAAAAAATTATTTAAGACCATCACTACCCAGAAAATTTATCTTAATACAGCATGGACACAATAGGTTTACTTGTTTGTTGATGCTTTCATCCGTTCGATGTCCCGGTAATCATTCCCCGTCATTTTTTCTACATGAATATGTAGTTGCTCTATTTTTTTTGCATCAGTAGAATTGACATCGATGATCAGAATTTGAAATTGTCAAACATACAAACAACGTTTGCATGACCAAAATGGTTTCGATAGCAACCCCACTTAAAAGCCCCTCCGACACCGGTGTTCACTAATACAACTTGCGTTAACCTTAAGACTTTCATCACCAAACTTTGTAGATATGCTAACATCCACTGCTCATCCCTCGGAGGTACTGGTTGTGTCATGGATGCTTTCAAATATATGTAACTTGAACTGAGAGCCCGAAAATGTTTTGTTGTTTTAAACGTTTCCATAATTTTATTAAGGTTTTAAATCACCACTTTTCAAATTCCATAATTTGATAATGAATATAAAAAGTAGGCTTATAGTGTGTTGAAAATATTTTAATTTCAATAAATTTAATTGACAGGTTTTATTTAATATGTGCTCTTATGATAATTGAATACTTTCCGTATTGCAATTACTAGTCATTTGTGGGATAGCAGTGTTAGAAAACACGAAAAAGGCGGGGCAATGAACGTAAACAGGCGTGTCAATCAAAGTAGGCATAGTTGATATTTACATTCAATAAGATAAGAGATACCCTTTTACCCTCTACACGATTTTCTAGGTTGGATGTCCTATCCACTGCGGGGAATCACGTGATCACAAAAGTACAACGTACGCACAAAATGGCGGAAAAAGCTCTCGCTTAATGACGAAAATCAAGGTCTTCTCATATTTTATCATATCTAAATTAATGATAACTATGCGCAAAGTACCCGCTTAGTCTCCTTATGTACTCTGGTAATTATCGTTGTTCTTAGATTTCTGTAGTTTTCTCAAACATTCAGACAAAATAAACCATGAAAATTGTACATCGTCTTAACATACTTTATTTTGACGCGTTTGCTATTCAAGATGACAAACAAACACATAAAAACAACAGTTTTTGCTTTCTAACATGCTAACAATATTTCGTACAAGGTTTTCCAAGTTGTTTAAGCTTTTTTAGATCTGTGGCGAGGGATTCGGAAAATAGTATATCGTCTGAACGTTTTTTGTTTGAGTACATCGTATGAACGGTTTTGAGTACATCCTCAGAACTGCTTCTGTTTTTACTTTTAATGAGATGTTTGTAATAATAACATTGTTATAACATCTGTGATCAGCCAATAACTTTATTTATAACGCTAGTATTCTTTTAATTTTACTACAAAAATTAATAGGCAAAAAAAACCTTCATGCCCATCTGTAAATGTGTGTTTATTCAATGTGTTAAAAATTTATTTGCTGTTATATTGTCAACTGTATGCTATTATATTTAAATTTCAGAACTGAGATCAGATTGTACTACGCAAGGTCCAAGAAGACTTTACCATGTAGGCCAACAGAAAATCGATTCCGGTAATGTTCTCTCTACATATCGATGGGCAAATAAATTAAGCCCTCAATATGAAGTGGACGAATTACACTGGATTGCTTTTGATTGTTTCATATTGAGAAATAGAAATAGTGAACGGAATGAAACAAGCTTCAGTAAGGGCATGTTTATAACTGCACCACCATGACCACGAATAATTGTGCTTAGGAACAGCTGGCTTGGTTTGGAGACGGGCACGAATCTCTGTGCAAGACTATTATCCAGGGCACGTTATAGGGAGGTTGACGCCGAGGCCGTCAGAAGAAAAGCTGGATATATAATGTAAGAGTGTACATCCCTTTCTATGGATGAATTACTCTAAGCAGCACACAACATACCTGACTGGAGAAGGATTTCTGTTTTGTTGCCCCTCATTCCCCCAAACAACCGAACTGGTCAAGGGATTGATGAGAAAATTATCACCATGATATGACTTAAATAAATCTTGAGAATGACTGTGATAAAGATTTTATTTAATCTAACAGTCATATATTTGAATTTGTGAACATGCCAAACTATGTACTGTATATGAGCCTAATTTTTACCTCTCTGACTATGACATAACCAATGCAAAGCAATACTCTAATACAATACAATACATAACCAATACAATACAAATTTTGTGCGTACGATGTACTTTTGTGATCACGTGATTCCCCGCAGTGGTCCTATCTATAACAGGCTTTATTGTGAACACACAAACATGAATTTATGATTTGATTGATTAGATTTAACCAGTGAAATTTATTTTGTATCATTACATCTCACGTAAGCACTCTGTGCACTTTGTCCCTTTACCAAAATTAGTAACAGTGAGGTAGTTTAATAGATCTCACACTGGAGCGAGATATGAAGCGTTCATGATACGGACGCGAACGAGTCGTGCTATGGGAAAACGGGGCTAAATGAATATGCGTAAAGTGTCGTCCCAAATTAGCCTGTACGTATCGCACGCGCTAATCAGGGGGCCCTTTCTTATTTTAAGGTATGTTTTTCCTTTAAGAAAGTTTCTTCTGAGCGAAAATCCATATCACGTGGATAGAGTCGTCATTCAATAACATGGGCGGGCGGCTTGGGCTTATCTGCGACGACCCTTCACGCACATGCAAAGCCCAGTTAGCGCCAGTCGGGCCCCACTAAGTTTTGTTTAGTTTCTTACTTTATTTAATCAGTTTATACCAACAGATAAGTCAAAATATGAAGCATGTCGTTTGAAGAAAAAGCATCATAATACATAGGCAAATTGGCAATTTTAATTAAAAGAAGAACCTCACCCCATCCCGTCAAAACATTTTCCTCAGTGTTTCATCGCATTTTTAACATTTTATGCATTTTCGATCACATCTTGTGGCATTAAAGGGGCCTTTTCACAGTTTTTGGCATGTTTTGAAATAAGTCAATAAATGCTTTAATATATTGATAAATGTAAACATTGGATCTTAAAAGCTCAAGTAAAAAATCAAGAATAAAATTTTAAAAAGAAAAAAAAGTAGCCGCAGCTAGACTCTAACCAGTGACCCACGGAGTTCAGGAGTAACCTGGAGTAAAAACGCATTAGCCCGCTCGGCTGTTCTGCCAAGCATACTCGATTAAATTATTTTATGCATAATATGACTAATCTTCGTAGTTTCACAAAATTTAGCGACAACAACAGAACTCTCCAAATTATTCAATCGTTTCGCGTTGCAACGCTCTATAATTTCTAGGTTTTAAAATCGTCAAAAGATGCATATATTGGCTATATTAGACCATGGTAAATGTTCAGTAATACTGTTTCATCACAAATATCATAACTCAAACGAAAATCTGCGAATCCGTAACAACTTTTTTTCAATTTTGTCAATTTACCAAATCGTGAAAAGATCCCTTTAAAGCATATTCTTTAATTATATATCACGTTTGTAAAACAAACATTGCCACAAGTTTACCTTTTAAAATTGTAAAGTATTCTACGGAATACCGTTAGTGCCATCGTTGTTACACAAAAAATCCCGAGGGCGACAATGCGTTAGTGCGATAGTACGATGGCGACAATGCGATAGTACGATGGCTACAATGCGATAGTACGATGGCGACAATGCGATAGTACGTTGACGACGATGCGACAGTGCAACAATACGATGGCGACAGTGCGATAGTGCGATGGCGACAATGCGATAGTCATATCGTACTGTCGCCATCATATCATCGCATTGTCGCCATCGTACTATTGCGTAATCGTTCTGTCGTCATCGAATTATCGCATTGTCGCCATCGTACTATCGCGCTGTCGCAATCGTATTGTCGCACAGTCGTCATCGTATTATCGAATTGTCGCCATCGTACAATCGCACTATCACATTGTCGCCATCGTAATATCGCACTGGCGCCATCGTATTGTTGCACTGTCGTCAACGCATTATCGCTCTATCGCATTGTCGCAATCGTACTATCGCACTTTCGCCATAGTATTATCGCATAGTCGACATAGTACTATCGCGTTATCGTACTGTGGTCATCGTGTTATCGCATTGTCGCCATCGTACTATCCCACTGTCGCCATCGTATTGTCGCACTGTCGTCATCGTAGTATCGCATTGTCGCCATCGTACTATCAGACTATCGCATTGTTACCCTTTTGATTTTAATGTGTAACCAAGATGGCTCTTACGGTATTCCGTATTATTCCCTTGTGGAAATATGGATAAGTTAAAAAAGCAAAGCAATGTACACTTAAAAGAAAAAAGCTGCCTGCCTTTGCTGGCTTTATTGACATGTTAAATAACCAACGTCGACGATTATAATCACACATATTTTCGTAGACACTTATTGTTTACCGACCCGAAAAGGCACGGGAAGCTTCGGAATTAATGTACAACAATCGGATTACCAGCGGATTTTTAACTTACTCACTTTTTGACTGACCAGATATAGTAAATATTTCAAAAAAATAAAACTACTTTGACAGAAACCAAGCAAATGTTGACTATTCGAATTAAAAGATCAATATGTATATTAATGTTGTGACATGTTAATATTTGTAGTTAACTCACTTATTTTAGGACATTCAACTCTTTTAAAAGTCGGATGCCACATTTTCATTGACACTTCTTGAACCGATCATCTCAATGACAATGGCACTTCTTTTCCCGATTACCCGACACTTTTTAACAGATATAACACGCTCTTGTTAGTGAACCAGTAATGCAAAATTCGCTGTAAAATAATGTTATAGTAAGCAGGACATACATAACAATTTCTATTCTGAAGTAAATTAAAAACGAATCATCAAAACTTGCTTCATTTTTCTTTTCCCTTTTGAATGTGATTATGATTTTGGTTTTCATGGCATATTCATTGAAGACACGACATCTTTAGGATAAAAAAATCTGACCATTTAAAGTTTCAAATTATGTATCCTCTATCGATTGTTACGTTAAAGCTTGTATACATTCATCTTGATGTCTGCGTCCTTGTTACTTCAACGGTGCTCTCGTCGAACTGTGGTTTAATTACGGTATTTTTACCCTTCTACTATTAGTGTCTTTACTAAAACTCGAGAAAGTCGTTACCAGAGGTCGACGCTCTTCTACTGGACTGTCGCCCATGATTCCGTTTTTCATGTTAACAAATGAAAACTGTCCATTTTTAGTTGAAAATAGATTATTTGTGTATAAATCTGGAAATAAACTTCAACAATTAAACCACTTTTTGTAACAAAAAGATTATTTTTAAACCGGAGGAAGCACGAAAAAACCACACAGCAACAACAACGATAATTTTATAAAATGTTAACGCCAAAAAGTAATTTCTTTCTTATTAATTTTATAATGAATTAAAATGTCATTATCATTTCAAAAAAGAAAGATTTTAAACGCGTTTTAGATAGGGCACCAACACATTATGAGAAACCGTGAGAAACCCACTGATGGAACTGTATGTTACCTCAAGTCAGTACACCTCCTTCAACGATTGAGTGTCTTTGATCCAGAACGGTTGCACAAAAGCTCAACTATGAAAGTATTATGACCTTATATACACGTAAAAGCTTGTTATGAAAATAACTCAATCTATATGCTGCGCATAGTCTGCAGGAACATGTATTGTCCAGTTCTGTGTAATAATATAGTTTTATAATCACCCAACCGTCGGATTTACGCATAATACACGAGCTTCAACAACCTTTCTTTAATTACGTTTGTTTTTGTAGCGAAACGGTTGATATAAAGCATGCACAATGTTTATGTTTTTTAAAATATTTTTAAATGTTTGAATGTTATTAAAATTGAAATCATTTCAGTTTATTTTCAGAAAGATGTTGAATAGTGATGTGATTTTCGAAAACGAACAACACCATTGCTTACATTTAACATGTTTTCTTGATTAATGTATGCATAGATTCCCCTTGTTTCGAGATTTACTACGCATATTGATTCTTCAAAGAAAGGATAGTCATACTGAACATAAATGCATTTAAAGTACAACATAAAACTCGGATATCAGAGTGCCGACTTTATTGAAAGTGTCCGTCGTGTCCTTTATAGGGACTCGCCACACCAGACATACAATCTGTTAAAACAGCCTCTATCTTCGTTCATATTTCAGTGATTACTATCAAAATTAAATCATTTGAAGCGCAGTTATCACTCTACATGATGGAATAAGTAATTAATATTTTGTTAAAAAGTGCACTTTTTTCTTAAGAAAATGTTACATATGTTTTAGCAAAAATCTACCATTCTTCTGTAAATTCTTCGTTCTAATGCAAACAGATAATCCATTTATAATCTCAAGCATGTACCGTGTCTCAAAAAACTAATGTTAAGGATATACATTTCAAAAACACTAAGGAACTCACCTCTGGTGCATGGCTTTTATTTTTCTCTGTTATCAAAGTGCCACACGTTATCGAAGTATCCGGATGAACAGTGTGAATTATCAAAGCAACAAAACACTGATACATTTTAAGATGACTTCAAATCTTTTATCAGTAGTAATGGTTACATTTAATCATTCGAAAAGTATGCGTTTATTTTAAAAGTCTGTGTCTTGAAACATGTGCCTTTGGATATCATTGAAAGTTCAAAGCTATTAAACTCAGAAAATACTATTAAGTACTTTGTCTATAAAATTCATCTGAAATAGAAGATATGCCAAATCGTTTAAAGGGATCTTTTCACGGTTAGGTCAATTGACAAAATTGGAAACAGTTGTTTCAGATTCGCAAATTTTCGGTTTAGTTATGATATTTGTGAGGAAACAGTATTACTGAACATTTGCCATGGTATAACATAGCCATTATATGCATCTTTTGACGATTTAAAAACCTAAAAATTAAAAAGCGTTGCAACGCAAAACGATTGAATAATTTGGAGTGTTCTGTTGTTGTCGTTTAAATTTGTGAAACTAGGAAGATTGCTTATATAAAGTATAAAATACGCATCTTATGTATGCTTGGAAGGATAGCTCAGTTGGCTAATGCGTTTTAACTTCAGGATTCCGGGGGTCACTAGTTCGAGCCCTGGTGCGGGCTACATTGTTTTTCCTTTTTTAATTTGTTTTTTTATTTTTTACTGGAGCTTTTAAAATTTAATGTTTACATTTATCAATATAAAGCATTTAATAACAAACTTCAAAACATGCCAAAATCTGTGAAAAGGCCCCTTTAAATGGTTTAACTACTAAAATGCCTGTGCTATAAGTCACTGGTTCACAACGACAAGCTAACATCCCACGTTAGCAAACGTTTGTATTGCAAGATAACCATACGCATGCGATTTACACGGATTACATAGAAATAAATATACGGCGCGCAAATTTTAGCCTTTAAGTGCATAACTATATCCATTGACATCCGTGTAATTACTGGACCTATAACAATGAAGCTGAAATTAATTGCATCCTAATTAGAAGGATGCTACTCTATATCAGTGGTGTAATTTTATAATAACAAATGAACTTAAATTCCGCATTACTGGAATCTACCTTTCCCGCGCATTTTAATGAAGTCATTGTATTTGTTTTGAACGCGTTTAATGATGGCATTTCAGAATAGTTGATCGATGCGCTTCCATTAATTTCATCGCTGCGAATACGTGAATAAATAGAGATTATTATGTTAGTGTGATTGTGTAATTGAATTTATCCGAAGAGTTGAAGAAAGGTTTAAATGGCGAGGCTTGTCGAGTTTCTTTCATTACTAATTCGAAAACACTTGAGCATATCATCCCTTCTTTGTTTTTAACACCTTCTGTCGCCTTAGCATTGAAATGGTATATTTGAGCTGACATTATGTACCACGAGCATTTGTTTACAGAACGCCTAATTCGCAACATATCATCATCTGCATGCCGAAAGCCATAGCATGGCTTTTAAGGGTCATCTACAGCGATGTAGACGTTTTGAGCATAAAGAAGTCTACAACATTTCATGGGACGCTGAAGAAAAGTTTTAATAACCTCGAAATTTGATGGCTTCCATGCTCATCTTCGCCGTCAAATCATCCCTCGGCGGTACCGATTTAGCCGTCAGCTAGTCCCTTTTAGCTTACAATAACCACACTCATCACTTTGTTTTCGCGAAATGATTTTTAATATTGTCCGATTTCCACCCTTCAACATTATTCTCACGTGTTAACAAGCAGATGGAACAAATAGTTTATTTTGAATAAAGCATGTACAAGTAATCGTCATAAACAAACATATAAAATATTAAATTTCGTTTCACGCAAGTTCAATACAGCAAACGATGAAACTCCGACACATGAATCATTATTGAATGCAGAACAAACTCCACCTCTTTTATGCAATATACAGTCTTCAAAGGAAACTAATTTTGCTACAAATTGCAGCGGTAGCAAATTTCAGTATCATGAGCATGTTAAAAACAAAACACAGCAATCTCTCAACTGTACATCTACTAACATATGTCAATCGGTAAAAAAAATAATAACAACACACGTTAGTACAAGTGTTTAAAATAATAAATAATGGAATTCATGTTAAACATATGAAGTAAACGTTTTTGCACGTATTTACACTTTACAAGTGTTTGCACGTTAAGCAGTTTACATATGTGTCCTTCTTAAACTGATGCTTTCACATATCACTTCTCACGCTCCTTGCTTTATCGTGAAAGCTACTGTGTCATGTAGCAGAAGGAAAAAAATATCAATTGTGTACAAATAAAACATAGATAATAAAGTACATATACATACTTTGGTCTCCATTACAAATTCGAATGAAAAATAAAGTAAACATAATGAGTTGTCGTCTGTCTAATTAACACACTTGTTGTACCAGTACTTACCACAACTATGTGTATTTATATAATGTTCAGCGTTGTCGCTTTCTTCACCTGCGAAATATAATGTACACCAAGTAGCGCTTGGTCATGGGATAAAAGTGTGGCATTTGATGTGAATAAATATGCCGCATGTGTACCGCTTAGTAAGTTAAGTGTTTAAGTGAACACACCTTGCATCATTATGTAGATTATTACACCAATATTTTCGGTAGCATTTAAATAGTTCTCTTTAAAACAAACTCTTAAAAACAAAGAAGTAAAACTAAAAAACAATCAATACACAATACAACATATGTTTCACATTAATTTTAGACGGCATTTCTATGATGTTAGCTTAACTTGTTTTCTTCAAATTGTGTCGAAAATGATCTAACGGCCACCTGAATTTACCGGTCACCTGCAGACAACGGTCAGTCTGGAATCCCCCCGACGAAAACCACTCTATATTGCACCTGAATTTAACGGCCACCTGTCCATAACGGCCAACGGCCACTATATTCAACTCCGAAATTCATATTTTAACTGAAATCAACGGTCACGTGTCAATCGTCTCGAGTCGCGAAAATTAAAAACACTGCACATCTTTTGTCCGTCTATTTTGCGGTTAAAGCGTTTGATAGCGGTAATTGCCTTTGATATTATAAAAGCGGCCCGCTGCGAGTAAACAAATTATAAGGTGTTGAGGAGGTTTGTTTTCCCGGGATAATTGTGGGGGTTTCTTCAACAGAAAATATGTCAGAGTTTTTGACACGTTTAAAGTAATAATTGCTAATTAAATGACCACTAATTAGTACATTCTACTTACAATATTGAGTATCGATTTTAAAATAACATTTTCGGATCATTCTTTAATAGAGCTTTCTAGCGTTCACAATACTTTTAAAAGCAATCGGAATAATAAATCACGGAAAATTTACAATGAGTGGTGAACGTAAGTTCCTCACATTAGAGGAGCGAGTCAAGTGTTTGAAACTGTTTGAATCTGGAATGCTTTTTGTGTGATGTTTGCGTACGAATAAATTTTAACAAACTTTTTGCGTCTTTTTCTTATTAGAACGGTAAAATATCACCGCACTATCGGTTTATGAAAGCGAATCCGCTTTTTAGACTTGTACGGACGTGACGTCAACGGCACGTGACAAGTTTTATTTATTGAATGATCAAGATGCATGAGTAAACAATTATACTAGCGTTGATAAAGTCATTGCTTTAGTTTAATAACAATATGAAATTAAATCAATCTATAAGACATTATTCTGTATTTTTCAATGTACGTAAATTCTGTTATTATGCTTAGTTAACGGCAATGAGCATTTGTTTAACACCGTATGCAAACGACTGAGTGGGGTAACGACGTAGCAATACTACCAACTGACAAACCATCTTAAAATTGTGATCCGAATTCAACGGTCACCTGTGGACAACGGTCATTTTGGTCATTTCCCTTGACTGACCGCTGAATTCAGGCTTGACTGTATAACATTAACACCATTTGGTTCATTTTGCAACTGTAAGGTCAAAAACAGTATGGCTATATTTCTTTTAAAAAGTCCCTCGAACATTATTTAAATAAATTATAGTCAACGTTTCTTTTTTTAATTGCTATGTCGATCTTGAATTATTTAAAAAAAATACAGTTCTTCATCGCTTAAATATTTCGTCAAATATCACTGGTTCACAACGACACGCGAGTTCACTTCCCGTCTACATGCTGGACAGGTGTCTGTCTCTTGCCCGCACACTTCACAGGTTAGCAAGTGTCCGCATGGAATGAACACCACACGCCTGTCTCTTTTGTTACATATCGTGCACACGATCCGATGTCTCATGACTTCGTTCTCCTGCAGGACATTCTCAACTGCAAATAGAATGACATTGATATATAAATCCGGCATGTTTGTTCGATACGAAAGTGCATATGAAATATTTGTTTCTATATGTGCACAGAACTTTTCCGATGGATGTTCTGAAAAGGCTTTCCGAGTAGTGTGTAGCCGTTTTAGCATTAACCAACCAAGTATAGTTGTTAATTTATTTTGTACCATTAGTATAATTGTGTGATGTCCCCGTTCTCAACCAAGGACCGTGAATTTTGACTTGTTTTTCGAATAAATACGATATCAATACTACTTTTGTGACAAATGATTAGCTATATTTTCTGCTTTAACGTTCATTTAACAGTGATTCAGCGATTAGGTCGGACGAGACGTCGGGTACCACACGTGTCCATACTAGACCTACTTTACGAGCAGTTTAACAAATTTGAACCATGAACAAATGATGAAGAGCTTAATACATTTTCAGATTTGCTTGATGTTGCGGTCATTTAGAGATGTGAAACATTTTGAAGATCTGAAAGATCACTCCAATTATTATAGATTATTGGAAAAAAACATTCCATGCTAACCAGGTTCATTTGATTTATTCATGAACAGAGTCTTACAGATTCAGTGGACATAAAGAGAAATTATGTCAAGAAGGAAACAAATAACAAAACTAGCCATGGTATGTCAAAGGCCGAGAACTGCAGAAACATATCACGTAACTCGTGTCATATAAACAGTGACGATGCACCAAGTTCTGCATTAAGTAAAGAATCACAAAATATTGAACTGACAAAGCTTCAAAACGTGTAATGTTAATTTAAGGTGGAAAAAGCAAAAATAAATTATGCTTAGGATGTCTTTATTCAAATAATATTCAAACTTTTCGGGAGAAAAGAAGAATACATAATTGTTAAAAGACACATACTCGTTTATTGCATCAAGATCGACTAATCACTTCCCAAAAGAGTTTCAGCCAGCAAATGAAAAAATATTAAGTGCAAATAACACTGATAATTGTGAAGCATTTAGAACAATTCCAGTCAGAATAAGGGCAAGGCACAGAGGTATTAGGATAAACTCCATACTGTAAGACGACTGTTAAAAATCCTGTTTTAATAAAGCTATCGCATGGATATTGAAAACTGCAGTGCAATATTGTGTTGAAGTCAATGTTATGAGTGGTAAATCAGACAATTTGAAACTTCCTTAGTAAAATTTACAGTTAAAAGTGAAAGCAGAATCTTACCATCGGACATGGAAGCGCACATTACACAAAATGTCACTGTAAACCTAAAGCCGATTTACGGAAGAGAAACTAGAAAATATGGTCTCATCTGTGCTACATACAGAAAGAGTAAAGTCGACCATCTGATCGGCTTTAATTATTCAGATCCGCATCGGTCTCTTGGAGGAGTTCACGGGGAAAAGAGACAACCAGTTGCAAAATTGACCCCACTTGGATGGACTTAAGTAGGTTTCATTTCTATTGTTGAAACAAGCCTATTCACATTTCATTCAAATCTTTTAAGCCAACATATTATTGGTAATACTTTTGTCAACGTTGGGAATTTGAAAATTAATGGATATCTAAGGGAGATAACTTGTCAATGACAGAAATTCATAGTCAAAAGCAGATTTTTTGATAACGGAGAATTGTTACATTGCATTAAAGCGCATTGAAAGCACTGACAGAAGATTGGAGAGAGATCTTGCTGTGAACGAAATGCATGAAATACCATTCACTGTTATCTTGATAAAGACTATGTAGAGAAAGTAGCTTTATATCAGTTAGAAAAAAAAGCATGTTTTTTTTTTATCACACTTGATAATGTTAGAATAGATAAGGAAACAACCAAACTCAGAATAGCGTTTGACCTGTAAACCATTATTACGAAGTATGCTGGAATGACATTTCAGAACAAGGTCAAAAGCTACAAAACAGCTTATTTGATGCATAAATGAGATTCAAAAAGAATTAGATCACGTTAGCACTTTACTTAAAATAAATGTATTTTGATTTTATATTAACAAAGACAGCGATAGACGAGTTGGAACTTGTCAGTCAGTGTACATTGCGGACAGACAGCATGGATCTGGTGTGTTGGTTAAGAAACCAGAGTCGTGTCTCTACAACATTGTTGCTGACTGAATCGACGAAATGCACATTGAAACAAATCACATTCCGTTGCGACATGTCCCAGGAGAGAGCAATCTGACATATCTAGTTTTAAGAGGCGTTTATTTTAGTATTTGTATATATAAACTTATATATAAACTTGGAAAGTCTAGAGTTTCTGAAGAATGAAAGAATACTTGGCCGATAAAACGTTTTCAAGGGAAGAAATTTAAAAAAGGGAAATCAAGAAAAATGAGTTGGAGAACTGTTAAATGACCAATTTCAATTACAATATTTAAAGATTTTATTTTTAGAACTATTGGCACTGTCGAAACAGAAACGAGAGTCTAGCTCCATTAAGATATTTCTGTTGATATAAATTAGGAAGAATAATGGCATGGCTTCGTTCTCAGATACGTGGACAATACGGTAATAACAATAAACAAGACATACGGACATCGGGGGAGCTTACTTTAGAATATAAAGAAGTGAAACTCCAGCTGCTGGAGCAGTATAAGAAGAATTGAAAGAAAGTGTAGATATGCTAGTTAGAGATAGACAAAGAAATTCATTTATGGAATGCCAGGGCATTCTGATAAAACACCTATGCAGAGAAATAGTAAACTGCTCGTATCAAAGCAAGTTAAGAATGGTAATGGCATACTAACAATGCACTCGAAATTAAATAATGCCGAGTTTTTGTAGTTTGAAAGTCGGTATCTGATAATTCTACCAAGAAATTCAAAGATCAGAGAGCTGATAAAAAGTAATTTCCTGAGAATGTAGAAACAAATTGTGTGTTGTCCAATTTTTCTTCAAGGGTTTGAATCATACATGGTCCATAAGCGATACAAGAGGTTGAAAATGTTTATCATGTAAAGGGCAAAGAGCTAGACCGAACATCCGATAATTGCCCCATCGCCAACGTGACTATTGGGGGTTGCAATAGCAAACATATACGTTGATTATGATGGACCGTTTCTCAACGTAAAATGCAGATTAAAGAGTTGTTAAAACAGATACTTGTGTCTTTTTACTTTTCTAGAAAAAGGGGCAATTCATCGGGGAATATCTTAAAGTCTCGATGCAAAATGAGCATCCTACAAAATTCTACACACATCAGATGTAATTTATAAAGAGTTATTAGCAGCTTTTGTCGATGATACATTTCAAGGTCTTTAACTTACCAAGAAGCCAATTTAATCGACTCTTCTCCACTTACTCTAAACCATTTTCTTTTGTGAATTCGTAGTACATTAACTTGATGGAGATGAAGTAATGTGACATATCTCAAAGAGGTGGATTTTATGGCTACCTAGTTGATCTTGGCGTAAACAATTATTTAACAAAGATCAAGACACATGTGAAGGCAGTATAGTGCTGGTGGTATCAACAGATCAGTTAATGAGAAGAGTATTCTTTAAGATATAAGGGTCATAGATGGTCCAATATGATCGACAATCGTGCACGTAGGCGGAAAGATATGACCAGACCAATAACCAAACTCTGCTCATTAGAGCGTTAAATAAAAAGTGAAAAGTTTTAAAGGGCACCATAGTCCCATTAACATAAAAACATTAAACATTCAAAATAACTACTTGCATTTTTCTATTTCATTAAATTGATATTTAATATAATGCTTTTTCAATCAAATTATATGACCACAATATTGTTATTGCCCCAAATGTGTTGTTTGTGCATTTGATTAATCTGTGTAAAATGTTATGAATGTAAAACGTGTTCTCTTTTGTTTCTCTTTTGCTGACTTTTTCATTAGTGAAGCTTATGTTACATGGGAGACAAGTCATACGAATAGTAAATTTTACATTTGACGAAGTTTAACTCCTTTGACTGCAATGTTATTCATAGTAGTACTATTGATTTGTGTATGTCATTTATATGTCAATTATCATTCGATATTCGATTGTTTTTCATTTAGGTCTATCCTAGTTCATTGTTACCATGGTTTCTATATAATGGAAATTGATGAAATTTTGAAATAGTTCCTCTTTTGGAAATGTGTTATTACAAGTTTTAATATCAGGTATAAAATATTGTGGAATTCGGTACACAGTTACATATAGTTTAGTGTTGAATGCATGTTGAGTATTTCATAGAAAATTAAAATGTGTAACTAGTGTTACTGTAGTATAGACTAATGGCTGTTGTTGTTTATAGGAAGGACTTGGGTGAATTCTTTAAACCGATAAATCCTTAAAGGGGCTAGGTTATGACTTTTATGACAGTGTCTTATTAAGGAGCGGGAATAGTTTTTTAAGGAGATTTTTAAGTAGTGTGAAGCCGTTAAAGCGTTTACCAACAAATCATAATGTGTAGTGTAATTTTTACAATGAGTAAATGTTTGTAATGTCTCCGTTAATAACCAAGCACTACATTTTTTGAATAAAATTGAAATGAAATTTGAAATTATCGTTTTTATTTCGAAGTTAAGCGCTATTAAACGCTTAAAAACAATTGCTTCAATCGATTCGAATACGGAAAGCAATATATAAATTGTTATTGTAGTTTATTATGTTCATTCATATTAATTATTGTCGGTTGAATATTGCGTTACCACACGGTGTTATATAGCTTGCCAATATTATTGGCAAGCTTTATATCACCGTGTGGTAAAGCAATGGAAAACTAAGTGAACCCCCCTCCCCACATGTTTGCGCTATGTAACCACTGTACAATGCTATTTGTGAGCATAAATACCTTTTAGATGCAACTTAAAAATTATGGAAAAATAAGTTTACTTGTCTGTTGATAAATTCATCCACCCGTTCGATGCAATCCTCCACCGTCATCGTTTCTACCAGTGCACGTAGTTTCTCAATTTGTGTGCCGTAGTATATGTGATATAGAAGTCCGCAGTTTTTAGACTCCATTCCTAAATCCAACGTATGCATTACAAAAGCAGTTTCTATAGTAACACCACTTAAAAGTCCCTCCAAGACCGGTATGCATGAATGCAACCTGCGCTAGACTTGAACAGTTCATCACCAAACTGGGTAGAAAAGTCACAATCAAAGCACAGTACATTGTACATTACAAAGCACACATACAGGATCCACAATATATTCATCGGAGGTACAGGTAGTGCCTTGGATGCTTACAAAATATTTGTAACTGGCAATAACAATATCATCTGAAGTTCGAATATGCTTTGTTGTTTTAAACGTATCCACACGTGTATAAATTTTTTAAAACGACACTATTTAACTTCCATCAATTAATTCGCTCATAAATATTTAACAGACCGCCGAGCATCTGCAGACAGAATAGTGACTTCCGTAGAGTGTGCGCTTGTTTTACTAATTATATAATTCTTTACTAACCGAGTTGAGAAACCAACATATACAACTAGCTACTAGATCTTGACACACAATATCAATACTAGTAGAGTTTACGAAGTGCACTTGTTAAATATTAACCTACTCCAAGTCTATTTAAACACATTAAGTTTAACGTCCAAAGCATGGAGATGTCTACAGCGGTAGCAACGTTTATGTCACGTATATCCATGATTATGTATGATGAACAGTTAGCGAAAAATAAATATTAACAACAGAGTTTCATATTTCGTTGCAAAATGTTTGCCTCATATGCCCGGCTAAATTCGGCCCACACAAGATCCGACGCATGCGCAGTTAGTTAACCAATCTCTTGCACGACGCAATCTGAACGCTTCGGACAGTGGGCTTCACCACACAGTCTCTCTGCAAACTTCTCACAGCAGTTACTTCACTTGGGAAATACATGGAAATCGAAAGATAAGGTTACATTGTCATGCAAATACACATACCGATAATAACAGTTGTACACACTTTTGGTTTGCGTAATAATGAACAAATGTTATGTGTTTTTCAATATCGTATCTTCCTGTTAACAAACGTGGCAATCCGCCAAATGATTTCATAACAATAAAATATAACTTTCAAAGTCGGTGTGTTAAAGCAAAGTACACTTATCGGTCTTCAATCCGCGCATAAAACTGGGACAAGAATGTAAAGCTTTTAAATTCGAATTTGTTACTTCAATGTTTTATTTAATCCAGCAATGAATACATTACACCTTTATCACATTACTTATTTAATATCCTAACGTTTACAGCAGCCAGTAACTGCACCGAGCGTTTTAACGTAAAGATGAGATTGTGTGTCCTATATACTGGGTCAATGCGTAGTTTTATGAGTGTTCACTTAGTGCAAATATCATTTGACCTTCTCGTCAATGCGTGAGCTACAATTAGATTGTTAGCGTTATACACATCGACATAACGTAAATGGGAGTGAATGATATCGACTTGAATGTTATATCTTACTGCCGTTGACGTAAGAATCTCCAAACAATTGAGGCATTTTATATACCTTATGAACATATTGTCGACGGGACCACAGGAAAAAATGAGATAATGATGATGATGATGTTGATGATGATGATGATGATGATGATAATAATGATGATGATGATGATGATGATGATGAGGATGATGATGATGATGATGATGATGATGATGATGATGATGATGATGATGATGATGATGTGTTAATGACAACACTCAAACACTGCCATAATATCGCACGTATTTACGAGTATTTGATATTAGTAACCGTATCACTTTTTTGGAATCGACAGGAACAAGGCAGAGCCAGCTCTGATAAAATATAATATATGTCTCGATAGGTGGATAGATCTTATTTTTGTGAATATAGCTGTTATTATTCATTTACAGTTTTAAGAAAGCATCTAGACTAATTTTTGTTCTAAAATGATTTAGAAGGATATACGCGGTAGTTTTACGTAAATTTGTTTTGACAGTAACACCGGCCGCACAATACGTGTATGCTTTTCTGATAATCGAATAAAACCGTGATGAATATTCTATACGGGAAAAATACCAAGACATACAGTATTATGAAGTAAAAAAAAAAGAAGATAAACAATGTGTAGCTCCAAAATTACACAATAAGAATCGACCATCATTCCTACGACAACAAAAACCTGTTTTATAGCGTGATTGTAACGACCAACATGAATCTCATTACGGAAAAAAACAGTCAATACTTCATTATAACTGAAATATTTTGTGTCGCAAGTAAGACTTGCTTAAAACGGATATCTTTCTTCAAATTAATCAATTTGTTATTAAATCATCATATGTTTAAAACATGTTATCAATATATTTTGGTTATATATAAACTTAAATCAAAATCGATATGTACATTTGATGTTATGCTTAAAAATAAATCCCAATAAATACACAGTTTTATAACTTTTATTTCTCAAACAACGGCTTACGTTATCCACTTTTACGTAGTGTTGTTTGGGACTATGTGCTACATAGAATACATGATGAAGTTAAATTATTCATCCACGACGCTCTGATACAGCTGAACCATGTGCAGATGTGGTTGCATCTCTCCGCAAGTGCAAAAAGTAATACCCGAATATTATTAAAGGGATCTTTTCACGGTTTGGTAAATTGACAAAATTGAAAAAAGTTGTTTCAGATTCGAAAATTTTCGTTTTAGTTATGATATTTGTGAGAAAACAGTATTACTGAACATTTACCATAGTCCACTATAGCCATTATATGTATCTTTGGACGATTTGAAAACCTAAAAATTATAAAGCGTTGCAACGCGAAACGATTGAATAATTTGGAGAGTTCTGTTGTTGTCGTTTAAATTTACGAAACTACGAAGATTGCTTATATAAGGTATAAAATACTTAAACTGTGCATACCCGGCGGAATATCCGAGAGGTCTAATGCGTTCTTACTTCAGACTAACTCCAGGACTCCGGGGGTCACTGGTTCGAGCCCTGGTACCGGTTACTTTTTTTTCCTTTTTTAAATTTTATTCTTGATTTTTTACTGGAGCTTTTAAGGTCCAATGTTTACATTTATCAATATTAAGCATTTAATGAAAAACTTCAAAATATCAAAAAACTGTGAAAAGGCCACTTTAATTTCTGTTTGTTTAATTTATGACTCTCTGACCATTTGATTCAAAAAAAATTTACATGTATTTTTGGTAAGCACTTGTTTAAAAAAATATTTTTTAAAGTAGTGAATGATTGTTTAACATGTACGTAATTATTACCTTCTGTAGTGTCTCTATTCAAATGCAAACTTGTTTGAATTATCTAAATGTTTTCTTAAAAATGCAATACTTTTGTTGGATTATGTTTCTATCGTAAACACACTGTTAAGATAAAATAGTTTTTCATATATATTTTACTAGTAATACCAATAATATGCTACTGCGTATATACACATTTATGCATACAAATGGAATGCCGTGCATTGGTAAAGTATTGTCAAGAATCACATCTAATACCGTTGATATTGCCCTTTAAGTGTATTGTATACGTCTTGTGTGTTGCCTGCGGCACGTTATATTTCCGGTAGATTTTCTGTCCGACTGTTTTTCCTGCTTTATATTTTTCTTTCGGGTTTTATGATCATATTTTCCGGAATTCAGTAACGAAGCAGCGATTTGCTGAACATTGTCCAAATTTAGTATGTAACCCCAACATGTTGTTAGTTTTGGGGTTTGTATTGTTGTTAAACTTATGGTTATATTATTTAGAACCTTTTTGTAAATAACGAGTCAGTCGGTTTGTAAATAAGTCAGTTGTAAGTGGTTTCAGTGAGATTGAAATTTCAGCGAGAGTCTTGACTGTGTTTAAATGGATCAACATGGCAATACTTTCATTAACTATTTACATAGTTATTTTAGAAATAAGTAAAGTATCTCTCTATTTTATGTTTCAGCATTTTACCTTGCAAGTTCTGAATAAATACATATTGAAACCGGAACTTTGGTTGCTGTTGAGTCAAGAGGCTAAACATGCTGTATAGTTCTATAGGTACGGCTACGAACGCCACGACAACAGATGAATAAACGGCTATTGTACGGTTTCGAACGCCTATACAACTAATTTGTACAAGAAAAGAGATCGAACACTCACATTTAAGCCATTGCTGCTTACGAAGATAAAATCAGAAGTTTAGAAGTGTCCCTTCTGAGGGCAGAGTTTCAGTAGATCAAACTTACAGACACACTAGTCACTGAGGAAAAAATGGAATATCTTTATTATGAACTTAATGAACAACCCCATTGGTACATCAAAGTGTATAAGGAATTTCACTCATATCTGCAAACTACTCGCACTGAAGAGAGTATACTTATGGCAAACTAACTTTCTGCTAAACATGCCTTAGTGATCGGAAAGGCCACTTAATTCAGAGATCAGATAACTAACAGGAAACAAACTAAATCTAAAGACTCTATATTCTCGCCTAAAAACAGAGCTGAGTTCTAGAACAAGCAAAGCACCCAACTTTGCGTTTAAATATGCGAAAGCTCAGGCAGCTAAAACGAAAGCAGAGTATGATGAGAAATAAGCCATTTAGAAGAAGGAAAAGGTTTTATTGGAGGAAAAGGAAAGAATAGCTAATGCTTCAAGAGCAAGGAAAATGGATGAGTTGAAAACAGATCTTTAAGTACCGTCATAAAAAAGCAGCCGCGCTGCAACAGCTGAATTGAAAGCTTTAGAAACTATGTCTCAGATTGATGATGACGCTTTAAGTGTACGAAGCCAGAGATTTATACTTCCCTCAGAAAACCCAAACGAAAAGGTTTCGCAATGCGTCATTGATGCTTATTATGAGAAAAAAGAAGAAAAGAATCATGAAGCAGAAAGAATTTCTGCAGTGAACAACCAGAATGTCGTTAACAACTTGACGCAATATCTAATAAGAAAAGAGCTCCTTGTTAATAGAATGTCTGCTGAGACATATAATGGCCGGAAAGTAACCTTCAAACTTATTGTTGACGAAATGAAGCCCAAACCTAACGAATATATATACTTGCTTGGGAAAAGAGTCGAGGAGACATGCGGCCAGTCTTAAAACCGTCTGCGCCAGAAATACAGCCGAAGGCCTCGTGAAGATCTGAGGTCGATTAGACAAACGTTATGGACCTCCTGAAGTAATACACAAGACTGTTTCTAGAAAATTGGACAGCCTGCCAAAGCTTTCACAGAATGAGAACACTAGATGGTATGACTTCGAAAATACATTAGCAAATGAACAGGCTCTAAGCAAAGACCCTGTCTACTCTGATGCACTAGCTTACTTCGACTCTTCAGTTGGTGTGTCATCGATATTGCCTAAACTACCGCAAAATGGTCAAGTAAAAATGTGCCTCTAAAGCTAATTAGTTGAAAAAAAAAACCATCAAAGAATCTGTTTCCGCCATTGTCGCAGCTTATTGAATTTATTCATGATGATGCTAGCATACGCAACGACCCATGTGTAACTCCTTCTGTGGCAAGTGGCCATTCATCGACAGTTCATACCTCATATCCATGGCCGCCAAGGAGAGAGGTGACAGTCAACAAAGTGGAAACAGTCCTTTCGCCTTTTCCGTTTTGTCTCATACGCAAGAGGAATAACAGTCTCAATGATTGTCGAAAGTTTAGGTAAAAAAGTGTGCCTGATAGAAAGCAGTTCTTAAAGGTAAATAAATATTGTTTCATGTGTTGTGATTCCGCAAGCCATAGGACGTGTGAGTGCAATGAAATAATAAAGTGTGTTATTTTTGGAAGCAGTGAGCACCCAGGGGCAATGCATGTATTCTCATCACGTGAGCAGTAGTCCGTGCAGCATCGACCTCGGCTAGGCCCAGCAACAGAGAACGGCGAGAAGCAACAAGCTCAGCGCCAAATACTTGTACTGGAATCTGAGGTCAAGGCTTAGGAAGATAATGTGCAAATATTGTTGTAGTTGATGTGTTTCATGCTAGTTACCCATCCAATTCTGTTAAGTGTAATGCAATGTTGGACGATCAGAGAAATAGATCATTATTAAGACCAGAACTCTTTACTTTAGGCGTAAATGGTAAGAAACATGAGAACACAAACAAATCTTGTACTGGTGTATGTTAAATTTAATAAAACACTAATGAGTTTTCTGATATTTATTTGTCAAAAAACATGTGCTTTTCAACTCTCTCAATTGTCTCCCAAATTCCCAATCACCAATTAGTATTGTGGAGTTAACTGCCTCTATTACGCTTCTATTGTAAATGAAAACTTGTATGTCGATATCAGTATTTTCTAACCCGAGAATTTTCGTCAACAAATGCCTATAGTAAATACCCGCTTATATTCCTCCTTGAAGGTCTGGTGCCTCTGCGGCAATAGTAAAAGGCACTACTCCATGTATTTTATTCGCTTTCCACGTTATGGGACAACAGTGTCCAAGTGTGTTCATCAATCAAACAGTATGTGCTAAGATGCTATCGATGCCGTCATTAATGTTCCGTAACGAAGGATCAGAAAATACTAATACACTGACTTTACCCTTCAACTTTGGATACATTAAATACGACTTTGCTTCGTTAAATTTCCTTATGGTTTTATTTTCCCTAAGCAAGTCTTGCACAGACCCGTTTTTAAGTTTTATGCTTAATGCGATCATCTCAAACGCCATGTCTGGTCTAGAACCACTTACGACCCTATTCAGCTGCCCAACTAGTTTTCTCAAAACTGTTCGTTCGGACTCATTTAATGGGTCTTGGCTGAGTACACCATGACTTCTACCAGGTTCAACTCTCCGCAACATAACCAGAATGGTTTAATTTTATGTAGTCATTACTCTAAGTCAATTCAAAGCCTATATATTTGAAAAACCTCTCTTCAATTGTGCATGCTGAAAATCTTTAACGTAATTTATCAACTTGTTTCTCTAAGTTCCCGCATAAAAGAATTTATTAACATGGTAGCAAATAATACCTTCCTACTTTCCATACAATGAAAAAACAGCAGGGTCAAGTTCACATTGTACGAAAACAAGTTTTACCAGATCCTCTCTCACACTAAAGTAGAACTGTCTAGCACCGTCTTTCAGTCCATACAGTCCATGTTTGAGTTTTAATACTGTATCATCTGATGAACCACTTTCTTTAGCAGGTTGAATGAATACGTCCTTTTTAAGTTTTTCCTTGCAGAATGCGGATTTTATGTCCGTAGTTAAAACACACCAACAATTACAGCAGCAACCGACAATACTATTCTAAAAGCGCCTTTTCAAACAGTTGGACTGTCACCCTGTGTCAAATTATTTTCTTCCAAGCCCCTCACTACCAGTCTAGCTGTTGTTAGACCATCTTTTTTGTTATTACCCATCTCGTGGATTACACATCTTGATCATTATACCTTACTTCTTCATATGTATTGAACTTCTTTAGCTATTCCAATTCTGCTTGTTTAGCAATGATAGTTTCGTTTTCAACGTTTCTAGTCTTAGAGTGCAAGTCCTTTTCATTTTCAGTCTGAATTTCACTGTCACTAGCCTCGAGTAATTTCCACTTACAATTTTCAAGGTAAATACTTCGAGTTTCACCATTTGCGTCTTTTACATTATACCAATGTTTGTACTTTCCAGATGATTTTCCAGTGCGACTTTTTATTTAAGAGTTTGTCCATTCTGAATTAGCTCCGAGTATCTTTGTAACTTTGTTCCTTTGCTTAAAATGATATCTTTTCTACATTCCCTGTAATTCTGTTCATTGTTGGAGATTGAACACTTTCATTCTGTGGTTCGCTATTGATACTACCAGCATTTTCCGTTCAGGAGAAAACTTCCGTAACTTCATTTTCTTTCCTATGTACTTGAGCCTGTGTAGTTTCTGCTGAAGTATAACTTTGAATTTTCATCAGTCTGTTTTGCGACACTCGTACAAACACTTCACCGTGTCGTATGAACACGACCTGTCCGTCTTGGAATACCTCTTTCCCAGGTCCCAACCATCTATCCTTTCCTTTACGTTTGTAGAGCACCAAATCTCCGTTTTCAAATTTCTGTTTTGAAGCTCTTATCTTTGAACGCAATGCTCGCTTAATTATGTCACTTGATTCTGTTTCAATGAACACTTTTCGCGCCTTATGTAGAGCAATGAGACGCTGCGCGAATATTTCACTTGATGTGGTCGCCTGGAGTGCAGTCTTTGGAAATGTTAGGTAGATTTGGGATTTTCCCAAATACAAGCTGGTGAATATTGAATCCACTACACATGTGTAGCGAATTTTTAGCCATGTTGGCCAAAGAAAAAAGTGTTTGAATGTCAGTTCCAGAATTGTATGCCTTTAATTTCAACATCATTACATCTGTCACAGCATGATTCCTTTCACAAAGACCATTTTGAAACGGACTGTGGCCTGCAGTCGTGCATACTCTAACATTGAGAATCGATGTTATTTCACGAGATTCGTCCGAGTTGATTTCGCCTCCGTTATCGGTGAAGATCCATGACATAACACATACACACCTACCCAATATTTCATAATTGCATCTACTATGTCACTAGGTATTTTCCCAAATACTGAGACTGTGCATTGCGACCACATATCGATCATGTTTAGGATTCATTTACCCGTCAATTTTGTCAAGTCCATAGCCACCGTTTCATCCAATATTTAGCCATCGACATAGCAACAATAGGTCGTGATGATCTTCTGGTGTAAACCTGGCAACTTTCACAGTTTCTTTCAATACAAAAAAAGTTTCTTCAAATTCGTCTTTCCAAGAGCCCGAGTCAGACAGAAGATCTTTCAGTCGTATCATCGGCGAATGCGCAAATTTTCTATGAAGTTCTGAAGCTGTTTTTTCTGTTTTCAAGCTTTACCTCTAGCACTTCATTCACTGCTATCCTTTCACATTTATCAATGGGTAGGTAATAGTGTCCAGAGGATGTCAGGTTTAGCCCAATATCTTGCCGAAGACACTTGCGGTATCATTCTCGAAATCAATTTTAATTTCGGCTGCATATAGTGTACTTCTCGATAACAATAATGGAATATCTGAATTAACTACATCGGTTTGCATTTTTTCTTCTTTATCTGCAATCATTGCTGGTAATAAGAACTCTCCTTCTGACTCTAAACCTGTACCGCCTCCGAATTTGAATTTGAAAATTGTCTTACCTTCCTTCATGACAATTTTTTCTCTGTCTTCTTCACTCAAACATTCGATATATTCATTCAGTGTCTTGTCCAACAAATTTCCAGTTTGATAATGATTTGGGCAATGCAAAATATTATAAAATGACAAATTGTGTACAAAATAAAAGAAGAATTTAAATAAATAAAACAAGAACATCAACTAAGCAAAGTGCTAAAGCGTAGAATTGGATAAAAGACGTGGACATTATTCCATAAAGAATGTTAATAAAAAAAAGGAATCGCCCGCACAAATTTGAGAAAACTTTGCGCAATGAAATCATATAAAACTCTGAAGGAAAGGAAATTACCCCACTGAAGCGCATAATTTGAGAAAAATCGTCAAAGATTTGGGCAGTAAACACAAAATATTATCTGAACATGTAAAAGAAATTGAATTGAAATATGAAACTGAGAAACCAAAAAAGATTCAAGCGCAAAATAAACAACAGCAAGCTGCGTAACAAAGTTGAAAACATAAAAACAACTTTTGAATCGGAAAATAATTGCTCAACTGAATGCATTTTGCATGATTTTTTTTTACAAAGTTAATGTGCTAAATCACCAGATTTGTGACAAAGATCAACTTTTGATGGGTTTGCAGCAAGAACTGAATGATATCAGACAACATAAGATTGAAAAGAAACCAAATGGAATTTATAATGAGAACATATGACTGTGTATCATTCAGTTAGTAGGACTTGAAGTTGCAGTCCAAAAAGTCGTCCTGTAATTCAGGTACAGTTAATGGAAGCATTGCTTATACAAGTATTCCACAAAACCAAACAAAACAACAGTTCAATCAAATGTACATGAAGGACAATATGTTGTAAAAGCTTACATTGGTGAAAAACTGAATACTTGCGACCAGTGGGGCCTAGGTCGTGATGGAACCTCAAAAACAAAATACAATATTTTAGATACAGCAATAACGCTGGATAATGGGGAAGTATCCAGTCTGGGCTTTACATACATTGCACGAGAGACAGTAAAAGCCATACACGAGGTAACAAAGCAGAGGCTAACTGACATTTCAGAAACAATGGCCCCTCTGAAACCAACAGACGATTTCATAGTGCAGTCATTGTCGAAACTAGCATTCACCATGAGTGATCGTGCCATTAACGATAAATTGGCTGACAAGTTACTTGTTGAATGATGTGATAGTCTGTTGGCGAGCTGCCATGATCAAAAGGAAAAGCAAACGGTGCAGCATTTCCACTGCATGGTTCATGTCTTGTATGGGTTTCATCGCTATGTTTGCGAAACATGAAACGAGTAGAAAAGGAAATCACAGCAGAGTTTTGTCCAATAGGCAGAGACAGTCTGCCCATGTTTAAATATTGGACAAAAAGCAGGGACTGTTGTTGAACGAGTTTTTCGCACTACAACTAACACGTTTGGCCCAGCAGGTGACCATCTTGGTTTACATTATCGGTGGGAGACTTTCTGCGCCGAGAATGGTATAAAATCTGTCATTGGAAATAACAGGGACAAAAGATTCAACAGTCTCTTCCAGACTGTTGTCGAGGTCCTGATCCACAACTTTGACTTCCAATGGGTGCTCAAATCAGTAACGGCGCCAAATAAAAAGCTCCAGTCAGTTTTGATGGACGTGAAATCGGAGCACGTGCAAAACCTACTTGCCGTGTGTGCCTCTATCTATGTTTCAATAAGTGGACCTTACTGGAAGCTTGTCACAAGTGCTGCTGTTCCTCACTTGCAGCTGTACAGCTACATCCAAAACCTGGAGACTTTTCTGCAAAAATGCATCGGAAAACCCAGCGTCCTTCTAGATGGTGAGCCTGACTGGTGTGGGGAGGAGTTTATTACAGGGTACATTTCAAGTAATAACATAAAACACATGCATAGAATTTCATGAGACACCGAATATTGTTTATGGTGAACCACTCGCCTCGCTAAGACATTTATAGTTATTCCATACTAATCTAGTAGGCTATATTATTATAAATATTGTCATCAATTAAATAGAGGTTTTGTTATGCAATCTCAATTCATTATTCTGTATTGAAATATTTGGAGACGATGATTCGTACACAAAATGATTCGCCAGCACTAAAGTGTTTTCTTAATTGTTCATGTTCTCATTCCAGTTGTCGCGTAACTTCCAAGTGCATGCCACTTGTGCCATACATTGAAATCTTTAAATCAGTGTTTCATTCATTTCCATCGTATTTCTAACTATGAGCTCTTAGAATCTTCTAATTCGGCCATCTTAATATATTTGTTACAAAGTTTTGCGACCTGATCATTCCTAAAATATTTCAAAATCAATAAATTTCGCAAGAAAGAAAACACAATTAATAGAAACAAAACCTCACAGACATTATATACCCGGAGCTGACAAAATGTATTACATTGTCGGATAAAGGGAGTGCATCAACTTACATATCTGTTTAACAACACATGTTTTTGAGTGTAAATTACACATTCCGATTTTTAAAGTAACACGAGAAATTTATAATCAAAAGCCTAAAATTTAAAGAAAATGTGTAAATATTTTACTTTAAATGATCTTATACATTCAGTCCAATTTTTAATGTTTACGAATTGGCACGATGAATGGGGTTACAATTAAACAATTATGCCCATGGTTTTACAACTGAAAATCGACCAGTTGACCGGAAAATCTAATAACAGTGTATGGGGTAAAACGGTTGATTGATAGAATTGACTGATTGAATAATCATTGATGTTACCAATATTGCGCTAAAGCTATTAAAGAATATTAAATCATTACCTAGTATAATATTATTTATTTTGTCGAAGAAAATGAATGCCAAATTAATATGTGAGCAATTAAAATAAGAGTAATGACAGTACTGGTGTGACAATGTTTTTGAAGAGGATGGAAATAAAAGCATCACTTTAAGTTTATCTACATCACCACAATTGTCTTTGTGGATACGAACAAAATTTGGGTACGAAACAAATTTTGGTACGAAAATTTTATGTACAAAAACATTATGCCAACAAAACATTTGGATACGAAAAACAATGTGGGAACGACAAAAATTTGGGTACGAAAAAAAATTGGGTACACAAAAATTTGGGTACGAAGCAAAATTTTGGTACGAAACAAAATTTGGGTAGGAAAAAAAATGGGTACGAAGACAAATTGGGAACGAAAAATTGTGGGTACGAATTTTTTGGGGACGGTACGAGGAGGTAGTTCCCGTGGGGAACTTGACCCATTGAGCGAAACTGGGAGGCGGATTACATTCTCGATCAAATCTTAAAATAACTATACTTGAGGTTTTCCCAGCGTCACAGCGTTTGAAGTGCCACCTGGCAGTTTTGTGTCTGGTTCCAGTTCTGAATCTCTCGATAAATTTAAAAGAGGACGGGAACCAAGCTGCCTTTACCTTTATTAATGATAATCAGCGAGGTATGCCGATTGAGAAAATTTAGCTGATTCAATCGGACTAGCTCGATCTTTAACAAAATCGCATTGTAAAGAATTTTTTTCATGGTATGATAACTCTTTCTTTAAATTAAGATTTTTTGCATACATTTTCGCCACTGCAAGGGCCCTAGCCCAATTTTCTCACAAATATGCGCTATCGTTAGGAACATAATAGTATATTGGAATGTCAGGTATGTTCATGGTTGCCAGGTCCCTTCCTCAATTTTATAATATTACGAGTTACGTTTTTTTTTGAAAAACTGGGCTTAATGCACATTCATAAAGCGTCTTCCCAAATAAGCCTATCAGGGACGGCACTTCCAACCTCGTCTACATGCAGAGAGCGTCATCCATGATAAGCCTGTTTTCATATGGGGTGATAACCACATGCATTGAGCCCAGTTTTCTCAGAACATATCACCTGTGTGTCATGTGTAAAATGGATCCACTGCAAACTTGATGGTTCATCAGCTAATGGACCCTATTCCACCATCAGGAATCTTGTTGCAGCATTTGTTTTGTTTATCTGGGTCAGTATTAACCAACCCGAGACAAAGAATAAGAAATATACTCAGAAGCAAGAAAAATATAGTATTTGAATATATGGGCCATACGGTGTGAACAAGGGTTTTAATGTAGCTACGAAAAGTGTTGTCCCAGATTAGTCGTGCAGTGTGAAAATCAAGGACAACATTTTCTGCTTTTCTGATAATTTTCGTTTTAAGAAAGTCTCTTTATAACAAAATTCAAGGTTAGGTGGAAAGTGTCGTCCCTGATTAGCCTGTACCATTGTGTTTTTATTATTTTAAGAAACACTAGGCGTTGTAATAATAGTAATCGATAGTCATGGGATCCCAATGTTTCTTACTCGAGTTCTAAATTTAGTTTCAACAGTTGTCAATGATTGATATACATATAACAACGGGTGTTAATGTTAAATGTTAAATAGATGTTTATTTTCAATAATAATTTTATTTCATGACCTTAACAAGAAACAGGTTTGACTCCCTATTTTTGTATTTACGTTTCATTAATATGAAATAAGGCAAAGCCTCAAAGCGAGCTCAATTAATGTTTAATAGAAGGAACTAACAAAAACTTTAATAAAGATTATATTTAAATAAAATTATTAAAGGCACTTCCTAACAGAAGAACGTACGTGGAGTTCTTAAAGACTGGTAATAATATAGGCACTGGATAAAACAAAATAAGGAAATAACCTTTTAATTATTATGTCAATCAGCAATTAAACATCAAACGGACCATATTAAAGGGTTTCATGTGACCTGATAAACAAAACTTTTAGCCCAAAACCCCGCCCAAAACAGATTTTCACACTATCTGTATCAGTTGCCAGCTTGCAACCACAGGTTTAACTACGAAGGTCAGATCGGGATTCGAACCCGAATCCTCCCATGAGCCATCTGATGATAATGATCATATGATATTGGCCTGGGTTGCTCTACCAATTAAGCTATCTGACATTTTGAAAAATATATAGGTAATTTGCAATTCTGTATAATAGCATGATTACCTTGCTTAGGAAAAATTTACAAAGAATAACATTTAATTGATGTTTTGTTATGATTTAGAACAGTATGTTGTCAGTTCAAACGCTCACATGAGGCAATGTTTGAAAAGCCAACAAAAGCTTCTGTTTGTGAAAATGGTGCTTATTTTCCGACTGTGTATAGTTAAGATAAAATCACCTTATTTTGCACTAGTGTGGTAAAATATATATGGTTCGAATACCAACTGCGGATAAGAGCAACAGAACAGACTTTGTTACTAAATAACTATCATATTTTTATAAGTAATTATCTAAACCATAAAGTGACCAATACTTCGATAATTATGCATACGTGAAGAGAAGATAGATCGAAGGTGAAAGTTGCGTAACACATGAAACTATCAACAAAAAGGCCAGGCAGCATGAACACGAACTTGTTTTGTCATCATTTTATTTAAATAAAAAATGCGAGTAGCCATCGTTGTTGACACTTGCTATGTACACACACAACGGTGACGTCATGTGTTACTTGGATAAATTTGGTGATGACGTCATCGAACGGGGAAGTCCCTGAATGAAAACAAATGTTTTACACGAAGAATGCTGATGCTTTATTCGAAATATAGCGCTCTAGAAACAATAAATACAGAGAAGAATTTTAGAATTTTCAAAAGCCGTAAATTTGATCATTTTTATCTATTTTATCATTATGATAAATGAGGAGACGCTGGTTATTTACTTCGGAAATTTCCAGTTCCGGTTTCGGATATTGCGGATATCCGGTATATTGCGCGTGCAGATACCAAACTTTTCAAAACAACAACCTGTAGATTTACAGTCAAATACGCGTTTTACCGTAATGCGAGCATCGCCTGCGGCGAGCTTGCTATTCTTCCATTATTGTAAATAAACAACTAGCGCTGCTATAGATATACAGCAGTCGATGTGTAAATAATCCGTTCATTTTAAGTTTTCCACTTGCGAATGACTTAAATGTTACTATAAATATAAGAAACTGGAAATTACTACGATTTATCAAATCGAACGCATTGGCTGTTTTTCAGCAACTGTTGTTTTAACTTATCTGTTATTTTTGTACATATAAATAGTCTGATATTGTGTTATTGATTTTCAAAACAAAAATCCGCATATTCGTCATACTTCGGCCGATGACAGCAGGACAGCCTTTATGTTTTTTGTTCTGGTGTCGATGTTATTGACTAAGATAATCAGGGCTAAAACCTTGCGCACCAAGTCAAGGGCATTGCTGATGACTGCGCCAGGAAACGTTCTTGTGTTGATGCTTAACGTGAATCGTTGCAGCGCCAGTATGAAATCGATCTTGTTGTGTACTCGCCTGTTTGAAGCATGCAGGGAGCTGTACTGGATGGTTTTGTGTGGGTGTAGCGTGTTGGTCGGGCTGAGTTGGTGGCTTCTGGCGAACACAAGAAATCGAGACCCTCTGTCGTTTTTCTCTCCTAAGCTAAATCGACCTTCTGTTCCTGACCAGTCTTGTTATTACTTTATGGTTTTATTATCGTACCTTTTGCTTTATGGTTTGATCATCTTCAGTTTCACTTGAATTCTTGTTCAAAGTTAAAGTAATTTTGGTTTTATTATCATCAATTTTACTTGAACTGTTGTGTGATCATCTTGAAGTTGTTTATTTTCCTTGATTTTGTTGTCGGTTCATCAGTTATAACCGTTTGTATCTTCGCTAGGACACACGTGAGTCCAATGTCATAAACGTTATAATTATGATGCATAATACAGGGTTTGCATTCATATGGTATCGGGCTTTATTAATTTCAAAAGAATACATTGTCGTTTTATTTAAAATAGTAATATATAGTTTCCAGGCTAGATTTTAAGAGCTTAAATGCGTTTTTATTTAATCGTTTTATTAAGTATCATCTAATGTGGACATGTCCTGTGGATTCAACGACATTTAGGATTTCATTTACCGTTCAACATTTATTCGTTTCCGTTTAAGATCAGAAACTTTTGTTTTATTTACATTGAACGATCTATCCAAAATATTTTATAAAGGATATGCGCATATTATCATGTCGATATGCTGTGATTATAAAGGTCATTACACTTTAATTAGCAATATGACATTTTAATGCATTGCTCGTGTCCGCAAGATACCTCAGTAACAAACTATCCGAATTGTACTGTATGTGCAGTATCCTTACATATAGTGAGGTTGTCCCACTTCAATGATATTTCATTGAGTTCTTACGCTTTGATAAATATATCTTCACTTAAAATTTGGAATCATTAATGATATTGTCATGCCCTAGATTGTTTATGAAAGCATGTGTTTATGTACATGTTCATAGTTCATTTTTACCGTTTATGTTTTGCATCTAAATGACTATGTCACTGTTATTTAATGCTTTTATTGAATGCTTTGTGAAAGTTAGAGCTGATAACAGCCGATGCCTACCTTTTGCGCTTCTTTATTATTTGTAATATCCTTTTTAAAAGTCTCATTGAATTAGCGTCTGTTAATGTGGCAGCCATTTGCATAAACAGGAAGTTGATTTCCTGATGCTGACATAAGTGCACTCTGGGTAGTTTACAGTGACTACAGTATTTTTGACAGTTTAGTCATACGATATCATTTGTTAAATACTCATATTTCTTCTTAAAAATTGTTTAAAAAGGTAATAGTCATCTTTATAAATGATTTATTTATTTAATTGATATGTATTTGACTTCTGTTTCCTTGTAATAATGTCAGAAATATCGTTTTAATATGAGTGACATTTACCGTGTCAAGAACGCTCAAATTCTATTGTGCGCTCTTGCGCGCTTTACTGCGTGTTGTGTGTGCGCTTTTTGTGCACAATTCATATGTGCGCTTTTAAGTTATTATTGCACAACGTTATGTGTGCGCTTTTGGAGAGTATAAAAGACACTGAAAATTCTCATTCGAGGACTCTGAACTTTGTTTTCCTAGGTGTGAGACCTATTTTATTTTTCTTATATAAGCATTTAAAATATAGTTTTCAATAAGACTTAGCTATTAAAAATTAAGACTGAATTTTATAAATAATTTAAACTGCATTTGTCATCTTTTTAGGACATTATAAAATAGAGAGTGCAAATACTTGACATGTACGTGTATATTGCTGTATTATAATGTAAATGTCTGAAAATTAATCTGTCTGTTAAAAATATATATATTGAAAGTTGTTATTTATTTATTCGTTATGAATGAATAAAATTCAGAAAGGTTATAAATCTTGAGTTTATATTTTCCTTTGACAATTTTAAAACAACTGAATAGGCAAAATGTTATTCTTAGTTTACTGTTTATCAGAGTCCATTTTAGTTCTATGTTAAACTTGAACAAAAGCTTCAAGTTTGGAAAAGTTAAAGAAATTGAAGTAAAATTACAGCTACCGCTCGGCTCGTAACAATATTATGGGCATTTTTCACATTTGAGCTTAATTGTGTCTGTGTGTCGTTTGCACAATTCTGCATTAAAACTACATTTAGACTCACATCTTACATCAAATCATTTCTGTCGTCAGTTGTCAAAACACCTATATACTGTTTGATTCCAATAATGTCGCTTTAATGGAATTACCATTTTTATACATTTGATTCTTAATATTTAATCACTTTAACTTGTTTTATCAGTAGTTCAATTTTGCAGCACGCCCCATTAATATTTTAATTTTTACTTTACAGTACTGCCCCTTGGTTTTGTTCAGGTCATTGTGTCTTCGCTTGTCAGTTTCGTCATAACTCTTTCTCTGTTCCTGGGTAAATTGATTTTTGTGACGTCATACGACCAGCTTTCCCAGTTGTAATCTACATGCATAGGTCATTGGGTTTATAATTTTATTTTTATTTTCTCTGTGACAGGCGTTTCGTGTTTGATTTATTTTTCAGCAGTACATAAACAACCAAGCAATGTTATATGGAACTTTTACACCCATTATTGCTGCTTCGTCCTGTATTTGTGCGATGATGATCTTAAATATAAACTTCATGATGCTATATTTAAAAATCTGTTTCTATACAGAAGCAATGTAGTTGACACTTGTTCATAGTTTCATTTCATCGTTCCTCAAAAAGTTGTAACTCCGTTGCACTGGTATCTTCAATACCATTGCGTAATTAAATGGTTATTAAATTGAATGCGTTTTAATTCCCTTTTATTATTGTTTAATTTGAGTTACAATGCTATGCGGTTAAATTTTATTTACACTTAAATGTATTATGAATATTGCTGGGCCAAGTGTGAGGTTGAGCGCTCCAAAACCGATTTAAACCCCCAATGCTTTTCATTGACCGGTCCAATGCAGTGGCCCCAGCTTTATTCTTATTTGTGTTTATGTTGTTTTGTATTGTGCTGTATTGTGCTGTTTTGTACTGTTTGGGCAATCGGTCACTTGCCTTAAATAAAGGACCTACTAATTGTTTATAATAATAATTCAATACTACTCCAGCAGGTGGAGTTTCACTTTTTATATTGGACTGGTGGATATATTCATGTCCGAGCTATATTTGCAACCTTGTTTATCAACGACTTTTTCTAGTTTCACTCTCACCATGTGATCTTCATATGTCTGTTTTGTATTATAAACTTTTACTAGATTACTTCCTTTCGTTTAATCAAATGAACATATACAGATAGTATTTTGTATAACAGATATCATATTAAAGATAATTTATATACAAAATTTAAAGATTGAACAATCGAAAACTTTCTTCATAGGGTGTTAAGGTGGATAGAGTGCGTTCAATTTTTTATTTGAAAATCATACATACACTTGGTCAATCATTATTTCGCCTCCTTAAATCATTGACAAGCAAACTTAATTCATTTTGAATCTTTATATTGTAGCTTATGTTTATTTTGATCGCAAACGTTCATTCGCACATATGCATAAATATTTCACAAATAATATAATGCAATAATCCGTATCGAATTGTAATGTTGAATCTACAATCAGTCGTCTTTAAGATAGTTGGACACTACTTTGTTTTCCAAATACACAGTTTTTAATAATTTCAAGATTCCATTTATTTAAAAGAATTCACGAGCAAGAAAATGTTATATTGATTTAGATACACATTCACCTTGTCTCGGCCGGGCATGTTCTATGGATTGATACTTTGTCATTAATATTTTGTTTTAGTTGGTCGCGTTAGCGGCCGACTAAATTTACAGAGCATATTTTGCAAATCAGTATGTGCTTAGAAGCCTTAAGTACGGTAAAAATCGCAAGTGTCAACTACATTCCTTCTTTATAGAAAAAGATTTAAAAAATATAGCATCATTAAGATTATATTTCAGATCATCATCGCACAAATACAGGAAGAAGCAGCAAAAGTGGGTGTAAAAGTTCCATATTACATTGCTTGGTTGTTTATGTACTGCTAAAAAAATAAATCAAACAAGACACGCCTGTCACAGAGAAAATAAAAATAAAATTATAAACCCAATGACCTATGCATGTAGATTACAACCTGGAAAGTTGGTCGTATGACGTCACAAAAATCAATGTACTTAGGTACAGAGAAAGAGTTATGACGTAATTGACAAGGTAAGACACAATGACATGAACAAATTCCAGTACTGTAAAGTAAAAATAAAAATATTAATGGGGTGGTACTGCAAAATTGAACTACTAATAAACATGTTTAGGTGATTTAATATTAAGACTAAATAAATATTAATGATTCCAAATTTTAAGAGAAGAAAGATATAGTGAATCAAAAACCATCAAGCACGTGTTTTTAAGTACATCAGCAGCATATCCTTTTGATAAAAACGAGTTAATTAAATTGTAAAGTTTAATATGAGCATTTTCTTTAACATATTTTAATTTGCGGACACGCTTCAAAACATCTCAATAAAATGATGGATGGGAAATTCCATTATTTAAATGCCATTTTAAAGAAACATTATATTTTGAAATTAAATCACCATACTTTGAGTGAAATCTAGCGAATTAACTTCTTAGGTTATGATACAAAAAGCCTTGTTTTAGGAATTTCTTTGTTAAAGCGGGTATATACGATTTTTTATATGTGTTTAATTGTAATATAATGATAAAATATGTTACAATAACACAAAATAGGCAAGAAAAATTATATATTAAAGCCGAATTTCATAAAATGCAGCAAAGACAAATTAGCGCCCCGAGCCGATAGTGACGTACATATTTTCCTACAATAACCGAAGCATTCGTCTTTGTATTAGGATCGGAGATAGTGTTCGTGTATCGTAGGAATAGATATCGTTGCAGGAATTCAAATAAACCGTTAAAGTAAGTTTAGATTCAAATCGTACATGTATGGTATACATGCTGGCGAATTCGGCTGTACAGCCGTTTTCAATTTCAGAATTAAATGTCTGGCTTATTTCGCATTTTTCGAACATGTTCTTCTTAACTTTTATTTTAATTTATATGGAATTATATATATAATAAGTTTTTTACACAGTTTATATAAGTTCATAAATATTTGATAAAATCGTATATATCCGCTTTAATATAAGATTACGATCATTAAAATCTTTAATACATGATCATGCTCTGGCATAACGTACCAACTGCGAAATGTAAGTACCATAGGAAGGACCTTTAGGGATGTTACCATCTAGGAACGGAAAATTCACAATTTCAAAGTTAAAGTCGTTCCGTTTGTCGTATAAACTAGTTTTAATCATATTATTATTAATAGTTAGATGTAAGTCTAAATACGCAGCGTCTGTATTGGATTGAGGCAATCTATTTAAGACTAGTTCGTAAGGGTAGATTTTGTGAATATATTGTTCAAATAATGGATTATCTAAATTAAGTAGGTCATCAATGTACCTACTAGTAAGATTAAAGCATTGAATCAAATCTACTTGTTTAGTTCTAGATAATTCTAACAAAAATTCGCTTTCATAACAATATAAATAAAAATCAGCAATAAGTGGCGCACAATTAGTACCCATAGGAACGCCAATAATTTGTTTAAATATTTTACCATTAAATTCAACAAACAAGTCATCCAGAAGAAAAGTAAGTGCTGCACAAAAGTCAAGACCAGTCCAAATGATGTAATTATCTAATATCTGATTAGTTAAAAAAGCTGTTTTAGTGTTTAAAGCTAGATATAAACACTTCTCTCTAGCAAATGTTTTTTCAACCAAAGAAACAAGTTTGGATTTTATTAAAGCGTGAGGAAGCGTTGTATATAGTGTAAAAAAATCATAAGTGCTTACTTGTGACACCTTATATTTTTTCTTTTCAATTGTATCAATAACTTCTAAGGAGTTTTTTATTGACTAAAATAGGTTAATATTACTATTTTCATAAACTTTATTACAATATTTAACTATATAATATCTAATAGCACTCAATGCAGATGTAAGATAAACTGATAATTGCTTGGTGGTACAAGACACTGAATTAGCGATAACACGACTTTTATATTGCGTTTTATGTAATTTAGGTATCCAGTAAAGTGATGGCAATTTCTTGTCAGTAATATTGACTATTACAAAAAAAATTGCATTCGGCAATATGGTCGGCAATAGTTTCATTAGGTTGCTTATTGTAATCACAATATGATTTTGTTTGTGAAAATTCTTGTGAATTAGTTTGAACAAAAAAACTCTTCATATTATTAAAACATTATTAGCAGCCTTATCAGCAGGAACTATGACGAATTTAGATTTTAAGTCTACAAGCAATTTACAGAGATTTTGTTTATTAAATTTAGGTGAATGTGGTAAGACCAAAGGATTTGTATCATAAAAATATATTTTATTCATGGCAATAATAAATATTTTTGTTTTCCAATCATCGAGTGCTGTAATTTCAGCATTTTCCTTCCTACACCATTTAGTGCAATAATCCTGTAAGGATGTTACAATTTTCTTAATGCAGTCATCAAAATCAACAAGAATAGGCAATCTAACTTAGGGCCTCTGCGTAGTAAATTTCTAAGGTTTTTATTTTGAATGAAATTAAGGTCCCCAGTAAAATCATGCCCAACTGGACCATATATATATATATATATGGAACTAGAACAGTCACATGATGTAGGACAATTTCGTATTACATTAATTTTTGTGGAAATAGAATTATAATTAAAACGATACTTCTTACAGGTTTACTATATTTGTAGCAAATAAGTGGTGATTCAGTATTGCGGAAATAAGGGGGAATCAACCGACGTACATTTGTATCATTGAATATTTTTGGAAGGTCAAAAAAATCAAAACCTTTGTTACAAAACTCAATTTTGATACGATTTCTAGTTTTGATAAGTGCATTTTCAATAAATGGTTTAAGATAGTAGTCAGTGAAAGATTCAATAATACAAGCAATTCATATAGAGGGTCAGATTGAAGTAAAATAAGTTTACATTCCTTATTAATATGTGCAAACGAAGATACAGAAAGAGAGCAAAGTGCACTTAGTAATTTATGTTAACCCCCATTTTGTAATAATGTATAGCAGTCATTTAAAGAAAGCAGACATTTAAATTTACGCCTTAAGTTACCATTTTTCCTAATGCCGTGTGAACGTTTATTTCTAAGACAATTTCAAAATCGATTTCGTAATTGTTTCAGCTTCTACTATCATTTTTGTAATAATAAAATAAATCAAAAAGATAATGAAACACCGTGGTAACGCTATACTTATAATAGTGTATGTTTTTCACTATTGCATATGCATTAACTTAGATAACGATTTAAACAATACTGAGATGTATTTAATCACTCCATTTACTTGATACCAACAACGTGATGTGTCATCGTTTTGTATAATTTAATTGAAGCAATGTCAATATGCATCCGACCAATCAGCGATCAGCACATGACACGCAGCGATTGTTTTATTCAATTGTGACTTTGGAATGCATCGGGTCGAAAGAAGTAACTTGAAACGGCGCCTCTACTTAGTTAACATTTACTGAATATGTTTATCAAATGGCTTTAATGCGGGCATACAATATGTGTTTGTTAATTTTCAATCTGTTTCCTTTTTGTGCTTTTTGGGGTTTGAAGTATTGATTACGCAGCAATTCACTTTTCAAATAACCATATAAATCTTCTACCCAAATACACTAATTTTTATAAAAATTATCATTTTATACGGCTTTGCGCTCTGTTTATCTGTGAACTTAAATAGTATTCTTACTTAATTTATATGAAATCCAATACTTAAAACGTTGAGGTTGTCAGTCATTTGCTGGTGGCCATTTACACGTTAAAGTTTTTAAACGTGATGTGTTTGTTTTTAAAACACATGATTTCTCTCTTACAATTCGATGTTAGGAATGGAGATGCAACTTGCCTGAACATATATATTGCTGAAAGAAAGTCACGCGCACAGCCAATCGATACACCTCCTTAGCGATGACTAAATACTTTAACCCGAGTTAATATTCAACTGTGTAAAACTGGGTCAAGTGTACACACATTTGTTTTGATGAGCAGTAAAAGAAAACAAAACGACTTGAACCGATTTGAACTTATCTTATAAGTCATGAAAAACGAACTCAAACGATTAAAATCGTAACGTTCCATTGTAAATAAATCTGCCAACAAGGTCAGACAGTGTTAGAGATACTTGCTTTTTTCATATATTATTTTTTCACGCCAAGATTTTACTATCTCATAACGACGCTCCTTTTGGTTTAGTACTGAGTAAGAATATTTAAACCTCAATATATACAGCACCCTTTAAAGAAATATATTAGCGTGTGTTGTATTATCCACAGTGCGTTTTCTGGTTTTACACATAGTTTTTATTTCCATACAGTGTTCAAGCAATTCCTTTTATACTTCTAACTCATATCAAGCTTTGATCAACGGTAATTCGTCAAAATGTCTTATGAGCTGTCCATATTTAGCACGCGCGGACAACACGCAAAAATAGTGTCTGGTCCAAACGCGCTTATTTGCCTCAATAATATTTTACGGACCCGCACTTGCCATACAGATGAAGAAGGACGTATCATTAAAGGACGAGTTAGAATATAGGCGTGTATAAAAATAGAGCCGCGTCGAGTATCAATCTGAAACATATCGGGTTAATGCGTGCGCTTCTAGTGAGTTAACGTGCACATTTCGAGACTTATACAGTATAAAATAACAATATTTAATTATATTTAGTAAAAACAAGTATAAATACACATGTATAAGCAAAAACAACACACACATATGAGTACATTTGTTTATATAGAGAATGTACAAAGCAACTTCGGTAAATAAGAAACCTTCTCACCTTGCAGTTATATTTCATACATACTTAATGTTTTAAACACATGAACATATTTTAGTCAACTGAGATATACTGGAAAATAAGTTATTGTGTTGAACACATAGAAAAGGTATATAATAACATTTCAAACATGAACTAATACATATAGCGTGGCTATAATCGTTACATAAGTTACAGGATGGGTGAATAACTTGTATAACTTAATTTTAATTTATTACAACGTATATGTTAAAATATAACAACAACCTGAAACCATTGCAAACAGGTGATGCTAAATAAACCGCCTTATGCATTACACGTCGATTATAATGGGACTCAATGTATGTAACAGTTTGTTAACAATAACGAAGGAGTATGTACTACAACTGATTCATAGGAATATATCGAACAGTGTACTTCTTACAAAAAACGTAATATAAATGTATTGATAGAAAAGACAAGGAGAAGTGATTGATAATACACACATAGTTAATAAGTGTAGACATTTTCTTTGTCCATTCAGTTTGAAACTGCTCGTATGACTTTCATGTGTTCCTTCACCATTGTGTTGCATCTCATGCAAGTATTTACTGGAAGACCACACTGTTCACAGGCCAATAGATGTCTGCATGGTAGGAACACGATGCATCTGAACTTGTCAAGGCACACTGTACACATCAGCCTTTGCTTCATTTCTTCATTTTCACGCATGATATCTGCAATTTAGAATTGTTTATCAGTGTTTGACGATACAGCAAATTGTTTAGTATATAGAAGATATGTGTTGTATTTGGTGAAATATCGAATTTAATTCACGAGTGATCATAAAAAGTGCTATTTTCACGAGTGGCGCAACTACGAGTGAATTTTTTTTTCTATGGATATTACAACAAATCTAACATATTTTATTTGTATTTTATGCTTACACGTGATTATTTTTGAATGTTTGCCATTCCGGCCCATATAATTTCCCGTTGGGTGCTCCCATGTTTTTTTAAAAGGAAGCTCATCTGTATGTTTTTATAAACATGAATGCAGAGTAGTCCCCCTTGGCATTTTTTTTTAATTGGGGACACAATGGGGAAACCAAAAATATCTAAAAATAGATCCGGTAAAACAATGATTATCGACAATTTTCACTGTTATTTTGAACAGTTTGAAACAGTGAAATATCAGTTTTAATTCACTGATATTTCTCTATAAGCAATCTGAAGTGCGGGTAGATATGTCCCTTTTTCTGACTTTCCCTTGCTTAAAAACAAGCGTGTTTCGTGCACAGGTGGTTAGCGTGTTGCTATGATATTAATTAGTGAAAACATCATTTTGAATGATAAATAATCATATTATAACGAAAAATTAATTTTTCTGAAAAAAAATCACTATCAAATATAAATATATAACAAGGTATGCAACTCAAAATCACCCCAAAATGGGGTGCATCGCTTTGAACAGCCATATCTTCATCAATTGTGCAGCGATTTTCACGATCTCGGTCTTATTCAACACAGAAATGAATTTCCTTTCTGGAAATGTATATGTCTTGCAATATTTTTACAAATGCTGGGTCAACTTTTAAGAAATAACACGATACACAACTCGCAGGACCCAGTTGACAATGATCATGCAGTCGTTATGAATGAAATCTCCAGTTGTAAAGACACACCTCCGCATTGGACCAATGAAATCACTCGTAAGTTTAAAATGTCAGTTAGTTGAAATGTATGTAAACAAAGGTTTCAAACGGCACTGGACAGTTAGTCTTGATGCATAATGTAACGACAAGAACGGTAATAATGTTTTTTCATACGTTTAATTGAATTATTGTATCGAGGTACATGAACTTTGTAGGGAAGATGCCCTTTACTCCGTGAAGATTTCAGTCTTAAAGACTGCATGATTATTGTCAAACCACCTGTGGTTTCGTGCGCTTAAGACCTAGAGTGTGTCGGAAGTATTAAATGCTAATGAATATCTAATACTTTAAATACATAACTATTCAAATGGTAAAAATAAATGCCATAAAAGCTGTTGTTAGTGTGGTATAGCAGCAATTAAATTTGACCAAGTTCCAAGCACGATTTGCGAATATCTGGTTCGTTTAAACATATAATAACGAATTCTCGATGTATATGACAGGTGTCTTTACAACCTTATTATTTAGCCTATACTCAATGTATTTCCATTTGAACAATGTTTTGTCTTTTACTGAACGATTAGAAAAATGCCGATAGAACTTTCGCTTTTACTATTCAATGTGTCCTTAATTACTAGGATAAGCACATTATACATAACATGTAAGGACTTACGTATGTTGCGGACATTTATTAGTATGAGAAGTACTTAATTTCATAAATATTTGAATCACACACATACCTTCAATTGTTTGTTGCGGAGCATTAGCGTCCAGTATATCCAATAAATGTGTTTTTTTCTGCAATTAAGATACATTGAGTGACAATAATACTTCCATTCGATATTTTTTATTCATAAAACTGTGTTCCCCTCTATTAAAGTACATAAAAATAAATCTAACGAATACCTGTATGAAACATTTTAATTTTAATAATATAATAAAAGTTTGTTTTGATATATAAATCCGTTTTAGTACTTTACAAACCTCCATTTCCTTAGGAACAATCTTATGATCAAAAGAGAATGCGCGCTTAAACTGTTCGCCTGCAATGAAATACACAGCATTATATAGTGCGCATGTTGCAGGCGTTTCATTGATAGGTAACAGACACTATTTACGACCGGCCCCGGTAAATTATTTATTCATAAGTAAAACTAGAGAGTTTCTGAATGTGTCATCCAGGTTTAACTGACGTAAAAGGGCGATCAGGCATGTAAAATTCTAATCTCCTACTTTCTTCCTCGTAACGAAGGTGTTTTACATATTTCTCCAGGGCCACCTTAATGATTAACTCGAGATCCAAACGTGCCGGTCCTACATTTCTCACGGATCATTTAGCATCCATTTACCTTCCGTGTTCTAATTTCGTAAATTTAAATCGACAACAACAGAACTCTCCAAATTATTCAATCGTTTCGCTTTGCAACGCTTTATAATTTTTAGGTTTTCAAATCGTCAAAACATACATATAATGGCTAAATTGGACTATGGTAAATGTTCAGTAATACTGTTTCCTCACAAATATCATAACTAAAACGAAAATTTGCGAATCTGAAACAACTTTTTTTCAATTTTGTCAATTTACCAAACCGTGAAAAGATCCCTTTAAGGCCGTTCGGCGACTTGATGACAATACATGTACACTGAAATTGTGGACACCAACAAAGTCTTCAGTCGTTTGCAAGAAACACTTCAAAGAAAGTGATTACGTGAAGGAGACTATTACTGGTATGCCAATGTTAATAATAAATTAACAAAAGCGCATATTTATTCATTGTATATAACGAAATATCTTTGAATAGACCAGTTTCACAATACGAACACTGTTGCTATAATTAGATATCACGTGACGAGTCGAATCTCAGAACGAGGCGGAACGTGACAACTTTCTTTTCCTATGTTATGCGAATGGTTGAGAATATCGCTCATCATAGAGCAGTTGACTGTAATGTTTTACATTCGGGACGGTTATAACATTATTACAGTATGTGTTAAGTCAATAAATTGATAAATACTTCTTTAATAAAAATTATAACAACCATAATAAAAATTCAACGACATACTATCTAGTACAAATAGTGAATATTTAAAAAAAAATCATCTTTATACAAATACGTATAACCCATTAACACATCAGAGTAAAGGTGGTCTGAAGACCTAACATCGATCATTGCTCAAAACAAAGATATATAAAAGCCGCAAAATAAAATAAATAGTATTATAAGATTATAATTCTCAAAGGTATGGGTGTGTTGGTGTGCGCTAGTATAACTAATTGGTAGTAACTGTGCTATTCCAATTTTCTTGTATAAAACCACTCAAACTGAAACAATTTCAGAACAGTTACTAGAACTGGATGAAGAAGCGTTTACTAGTGATAGTGATGTCTGTGAACATGAATATAATAACTGTGAAAAGGATTGTTCACAGTTTGAAAATCATGTTGAATATGCAGACCGTTTCAAGTTTGCTTAGAATGCATATGAAGAGTTTCTCACTATTTTAAACTGTGAATAACTTGTATGTTACATATTCAAAGTTTAAAATAGTGAGAAACTCTTCATCAACGATATCAACATGATTTTCAAACTTTGAACAATCATTATCACAGTACTATTTTAAGCCCTCCCCCCTTTTAATCTTTGCCATAACTTGTATAGATATAGTGACAAGTATTCCGTTTTAAAATTTTAATAGTAATAAACTCTTCATATGTATTGTATTCAATAGTGACTATTCAATGAAATAAAATTGTCCAGATTTTGTTTTGTTGACAACTTGATATTATAAAACGATTATTGTTTTATTCTTGATACATTGAATATAGCTAAAATTAAATCTAGCATAATAATGCATGTGAATCAATGCTTTAAAGATCAAATGACAATAAAAATTGACTTCAAAATAGGGCAACCAGTTTTTAATGAGGGCTTGTAGATGTTCAAAGTAACTTGCCCCCCGGGCAAGTGAGTGTCAATTTCTTACGTTAACCCCTGAGATATACCAATAAACAAGATTATTGATAGATCTTTGATTAAACACCGCGATAAAAAGGCTCAAACTAACAGTGTCAAAATTTGTGCAAACATGTGAATAAAAACAAGTACTTTAATCAAGAAAATGTATTGACACTTAAAATGGGAAGTATATATTTACTGACGATGTCATCTTGTGTTGACAATATCGTAACGTCAAAAGCGTGATGGGTTGAAATTAGATGCGGCATTGCGTGGTATTATAAACGGCATCACGTTTCGCCTCGTTCTGGATTTCTGCGAGTCACGTGACTTCGCGCTCTTATCGATTTTGGCTTATTGTGAAAAGGGTCTATTGAAAACGAAAGTAAGAAATACAAATCAGTAATTCAGTGAGTGGGTGGGGTAATTTTTCATTGAATTATTTTGGGGACAAGATTAGGATGAGATCTAAATTGCTGTAAATGCATCGAATATATACAGTATACAAATATTTTATTTTCATGCTGATAGCTATGTTTGGCTACTTTAGGTGAATATGACCATGGGTGAGATAACATGGTCGTGATAAAAAAGTTTCATCGAGAAATGAAGACGGCGCTTTCTATCTCTTTCAACTTTTGTTTAGATTGTCCTAAATGAAAAAGGTACTCTGCTCGCTAAGTAACATACAATATCCGTGTGTACTATTCGCCAGTTTAAAATAAAAAGATTGGTAGATACTTTTTTGATAATCGAAAAAAAAATATTAACCGGTAACCTATATTGCATTGGCATACCTGTTTGATAACATTCATAAATGATAAAATATGTGTTAGTTCGGATCTGAAAAAAGAAATGAACGACAACATTTCTATAATTATATACATGAAACATGGATAAATCTGTCTATTATTCTGCGATTAAATATATTGAGTATACAGGGCCTGTCAGATTAAAGGACAAAATATAAAATCGCCCACAATATAAATATACATGTATATATGGTACAATCTTTTTATGCGCCGTGTCATGGGAATAGTGATCTTAAGGCGATTGCGACCTGTTCGGATCTCGTAAAAAAAGAAAAGCGCAGACTGATCAGGATCCAAGCTGTTCGCTTAACATCTTTCGAAGTTCTGACTGAATATCAAACAGTTTGGATCCCGATCAGACTGCGCTTTCAAGCGCAGGCTGATCGGGATCCAAACTGGTCGCAAGCGCCTGTAGGTCTTTTCGCATGACGTGGCTCATATATTCGTTGAAAAATATAGCGAGTTTACAGAGCTCTAGGTCTGTAGCAACTTTAAAGGTGCCTCGGTCATTTGCCAAACTTGTCTGGGACAATATTTTATATTATAACTTTTTTTATAGCTCTCTTACACTTAAATGAGATATTTTTAAGTTTATCCGTATTGTTTGTAATGTTTACCGACATTTGAGCCGTGTCACGGGAAAATATACCTTAAGGCCATCGCGACCAGTTATAATCCAGATCTGATCAGGATCCAAACTGTTCGATACTCGGAAAGCACTTCTAAAGATGTTTAGCGAACAGTTAAGATCCTGATCAGACTTCACTTTCAAGCGCAGGCTAATCTGGATCCAAACTGGTCGCAATCGCTTTAAGGCCCCTTTTCCTGTGATGCAGCTCATATATAAATTATTTTCAACTGTTGGAATTTAAATACAAATGTTTACATTAATAAATATTTAGATTGATTTAAAACACGTTATATGAGCTGCATCATGTGAAAAGTGACCATTTTGCCGCAAACTGGCTACTTTCTACTTCCTTACTGAAAAACCCTTTTCATTTGACGCGACTCATATGTCAATTTATGTAATTATTAGCAAGCAATACTTAGTTTTTTTATAAATAAATATCAAATATATATTTATATATATTCATGACTTTCTATTTTTGTCTAATTCCAGGGCTTCAACCTAGATACGGAAGGCTACTTTTGACAGCAGTACCGAGTATTTTCCCTTAGACCCAGATAGAAACCGGGAAGGCTAAAAGCAGAGCAAAGCGCATGAAAAGCAGAGATTGTAGGAAATTAGAGTATAACACTGCCTGTTAAGAAAACTTAAGAGGACTTTCAGCGAAGCAGTTGAATATGTGAAAGAAGTGGTAGAGCAGGAGTTGTTCAACTCCTTACTTTGAAGAGGAGATATCGCTCACAAACGCTATGACCGGTCATTTTTATACGGGGTTGGAATTGTACAGCAAATTTATTTGTGTGTTAAACTCATTTGGACAAGCAGCGTACACTTTACGTTACATTTATTTTCAAGTGTCATGAATATCGATTGAAAATCAGCTTTTCATGACTTTTAATAATGAAGACGAGAATATATACAACACATTTTGAACTAGCAAATTTCTTCTCTGCGTCTCAGTCAAGTGTATCCAATATGGTTAATACTTAGATTATATTCATGTCGAAACAGTGGAGGGAAGTAAACTCTTGGCCAAGTCACGAGCTTGTGCGGTATTTTATGCCGGCTGACTTTTAAATGAAATTTCCAATGAAGAGGATACTAATTGATAGAACTGAATGACCAATAAAAAAGCCAAAAGCATCGAGAGCACAACAGTCGACATATTCGTCGTACAAGAATAGAAACACTATCAAAATTCTTGTTGGTTCAACACCGGGGGGATTGGTCAACTATCTCAAGCGTATTGAGGCTCCACCACTGACAGACAAATCGTGGAACGGTGTAACTTTGTAAGTGCCTGTGACCCGGGAGACAGTGTGATGGTCGATGAAGGCTTTAATGTCCAAGATCTATTTGCAAATGCAAATGTGCAGGTGAACATTATGACCTTTAATCGAAAGAAAACAGAATGTCTGGGAAGATTATGTTAAAAGGCAGGAACATTTCAAGCAAAAGTGTTCATATTGAACGTTTTATTGGACTAGGAAAAACTTACAGAATATTAACATGTCCATTATCAGGCACAGAAACAATGTTATCAGATCAAATAACATTTTTATGCCTTTTGTTGTGTAATTTCAAAACATGTATAATCCCAAAACATGCTTAACTCTTGAAAGTTTGCTTGACTAGAACGGTTGCGTTAACATTTTATTTTGATACAAGTTAAAATAAAATACAATAAATCAGACATGGTGCTTTTTTAAGCGAGAGTTTGCAATCTGAATACTTCATAAGACTTGTATTATGCTGTTCAACAAGAACAGGCTTGAAATAGGTGTTGAAGAAAGCTTTTAACTGACTGACCATTTGTGATATAAAAGGTTCATTTCTTTGGATATCATAGTACTTTATGTCCTTAACTTTTAAGTTGTCTGCAGTACATATAATAAGAGTGCATGTTTGTGCTCCAGTTCAAAGAAGTTGTCATGGAATTCGGTAGTAGTTACTATGATTCATATCAAGGGAGTAATGTCCACTGTCATCACAGTTTAAATAAGGCACCGTGACAGGATACATGGGTTTGTCTATTGCTGTATAAGGGCTTTTAATTCAACAAGATGAGATTTATCAATTACTCCATCTGTTGACGATGCTATGATTGGGTACTGTTTTAAGACGACTAACACACAGCTATGTACAGTCTTATCGGTGTCTTCCATGAATTTCGTTACAGCGACCGATTCATGTTTCCTCCCATATTTTAATGGTGCCGCTTTAATTTCCCTGGTTTCAAGGAAAGACCATGCGAGCTCATGTTTGTCGATCCTTTGTGTCGATTTACATATTTTTCCGAACATGGACGATGGAAGGCTCTTCGATTGCTCCTCTTTCCACAATTTATTATTACTTTTACCTAATATCTTTTTCTCTATATCAACGACTACGTCTGCGCGTTTTTTGTTACCACAATTCTTTCAAGAAATTTTCTTCTGGGGTAAGTTTCAAGTAGTCGTGATCCAATGCCACAGCCTTAGTATTTGCAGGTTCAAATGTTTGAAATATTGGCATTTCTGAAATAGTTAAAAAGATTGAGCACACATTTCTAAAATGATCTTGATAGTCGGCAGCATTTCTTAATTCTTCTGGTCGAGGATCAAAGTCAATCTTTGTCAACTCGGCAGCTCATGGTATATCTAAGGCGTTTGCTTTTATGAGGCTTCTAGTGAATTTTTGCATTTGTGAAAACTCTGAAATTTTTGAGTGCACGATTCTTAAGTCTTTACTGTCATTTACTAGGAGAACACAACTGAACCATATAGCAAAGTGTTCACATGTTTGCAGTGAGTTTGTGGTCACATTCCTGCAGCACATTCAAACTGTGCCTCTGAAATAGACCCATCTACTCCGAGCTCAATATCAACTGTGTAGGACACGCCTTTCTTCATTTATGCGTGACAGCTTGATTTAATAAATTCTCTACGTTACCTCCGAAAGTACCTTAAAAACTGTTCATTATACAACATCTGTATACGATCATCCAGAATCTTATTATGCTGTGCCAGATACGATTGCACCTTTCCGAGATCTTGTTTGGTAAATTTAGAGTCCGAATTAACATCAGAGTATTTAGTTGCATTAGCTAATATTAATTGCCGCAATAGAGTCTTTTGATGATTTTTGCTTTGGCAGACTCTCGGCGTCAATAGTCCGCTCTATCTTTTTAATAGCGAGAGTTCCGACACAAATTTCGGTCGCATCACTCCTGAATTTAAATACACTCATATGTGTTACTATTATGAAAGAACGTTGCCTAAATAGTATATATTGAGCAAAATATTTCGAAATATACCTGTTAATAAACTATATTTCGAGTTTGTTTAATCCAGTATAAATCCTTGTAGTAAAGGTTCATGTGATCTACCTTGGTGAATGTGATCTCGACATCCAATCTCCGCGCAGAGTTGTCGTTCCTTGCTCCCACATACAACTCTGCAAAAGGCTCAGCGCGCCATTTTGTCTATAAAATAGCTAAAACCGAACAAACGCATTCAATCTATATTTGATTGGATATTTAAGATCGCATCATTAAATTAATAAATATGACTTTTAAATTTATGATAAATCCGGCAAAAACTTGCGAGTTTTAATGCAACTCTTTGGAACTATTTTATTGCCCTTTTACGCAGATGGAATCATTCCACGCACTTTACAAATGTAAACAATTGAACATCATGTTTATTGAGTGACGTTAGGAATTGCTTCGACGTGTGTATGTATGTTGGTTTCTTAACATCAACAAACCATATCAATTTTATAATAATGAATTAAGACTGATATAAGATATCATGGTATGATATGGTTTTCTTTAATGCAGTGAATGCAATAAAACCGTCGTGCAAGAAATTGTTTAGTATACTGTAACCTTAATGATGAACGCTTGGTATGATCATGACATGAATGAGACGCTTTCATAACAATAGTCCGTTCTGAGCCCAACACAGAGGTGAATGTAATGTAACCGTCGTGCAAGAGATTGCTCGACATCTAGCATCTCTAACGAACTGAAGGTTAAATTCAACTATGTTTGTTACTGAGCTCGAACAAAAAAAGTTAGTGTGCAATGTGCGCAAAACAGTAAGAAAAAAATGGATATAAGTATCATTAAAGAAGAAGAAGCAAAAGAAGAATTATAACTACCCTTTTTAAAATATTAAAATCGGCAGTAACGAAATACTTCAAAATAAATAGGTACGAAATAGTTATGGTACAGATCATCGATCCCACTGTAACTAATTTATTCGATACAAAATGCCAAAATGGTTACCTGTGAGAAAATTATCGTTCCATGTCTACGATATCGAATTAAATACAGGTAATGTTTGTGATCTAAGTTAAAATTTTTCAAACAACGGGTAGATTATAGATATATACACTTGTTAATACTGTAATTCCCATAATAATTTTGTATTTATTTTTTCGTTTTGTTTTACAGACCGGAGTTTCAGCGTTCAGATATAGAAGTGGCATCTGGTTATTTCATGTGATATTCCGGTTCTAAAGTCTCTATTTTACCAAAGTTCTGATTTCTCATATATGTTATAAGCCTGGAAATAAAAAGTAAAAAATATTTAGCATTTGAAACTCATTGAAATAAAAGATGCGCGAGCCAAACATCGGTAACATTACCCCACCCATTACATTAATTACATTATGTACAACCGCCGATGAACATGGAACAAAGGGAACGCAAGTATTTTCTGTCACTTATTAAACAGTCAACATTTTAATATAGAAAAGAAAATATAAATTGTATTATATTTTTTATTGTACACGAAAGATCGTTCCAAAATGCATGCAGGATACATTATGTGCATTTTAAAGACAATGAACGTACACGAATATGCCCCAGCGTGATTCTACTTTAGTTTTCAAATGTGTGTATTGTTTCTAAGAACATCCGCGTAACGGAAAATTTACGTACCTTTCAACAAGTTCATTCTTACGTCCAACTGTTCGTGCACCCCGTTTTTTTAAATTCTGCCCTTTATTCGAGCAGTGTTAATGATCCAAACTGTGATTCCATGTTTATCGCGCCCAGTCTTTGTTTATGCTTATCTTAGAATTTATATTGGAAGATGATGGACCGGGCTAAGTGGCGCCACCTAGAATGTGGCAAGGGGAAGATAACCAACTATTGTCTGCCATTGTCGTTTGGTAGTAATTGTATACTGTGTAGAAAGAATAAGGTGTTTTTGTAACTTCAGAACCTTATCAGAAAACCATTTTATAACAACTTACTGGATTGTAATTGATTATGTCTTCATTCTATTGTACATATTGAAAGTTTAAAACAGAACATAAATGGTATATTTTCAGAAAACTGATCCTGTTCGTTGCCCCTTTAGATCATCCTATGAACTTGATGATTTACAAAGGGCCTTTATACACCATATCCATTAAACCAACAGGGCTGCACATTTCTTTTTGATATACTGAATTTGTGCTTAAGGCACAGATGCTATTATATTTAAATCTGAAATGTCAACTTCTTTTGCACGACTAAGTAATTTAAAAAAATGTTTCGACATATCGACCGGCATTGAATCTCACCTTTGTATCAATTGATCCAGGACGCTCAGCTTTAAACATAATCTAAACAATGTTCAGGACTGGGGGAAATATGTCTGGCTTTGTTGGCTGAATGATACAGTTTGCCAGAAAGTTTACAATTTAGGATTAGCATCTGAGGTTGAATTTTCAGATGACGACTGAAACTTTGAGTTCCACTCAAAAGTTGTGGTGGTCGACATAACGAATTACGTGAAGATGGCGACTATTTAATCGTGATAGAAGGAATAAATTTAGAACTTTGTATGAACTCATATGTAAAGTATAATTGGGATTTCAGGTTACAAGTATTGCGCACATTTATTTCCACTGTACAGCAGAACATCTGTGGCAAGTGAATAAACATATTATTTCTTTTTTACTTTATCTAATACTTCAAAATTGTGATTTGACTTGTTTTATGCACCGCCGATTTATCCGTTTTAAGTGTAAGTAGATCGTATAAAGTCGATTTAATGTAAAGGATAACACGTGTAAAGTATTAAATAGTTACATACCAAAGATTTCATTGCCATGGTTGCTGAAATTTGGTATATGTAAAATAAAACATTTTAGACACACTGAAGCGCATCTTAATACGACTTGCTTAAGTACTAGTTCACTTTTGAATGTACTTTAAACCAGACATGTGTTTGTAAAATACGGATGCTCCCATATTAAACCTTGATACCAAAACTTCTTTTTTCATAAAAAATAACCAAAATACACGAAAGTCAGCATTGCGGTAGTAAACTGTACATTGTAACCCGTGTTATATTTAACGCACACAGTTATATATAGTAAATCGTTTAAATCACATGCCATACCCTGTTTCCCATGTAATACAACCATTACAAATTTTTAGATTACACATGTGTAATACAACATTTTTAAGCGTTTGCATTGGCTTAGTTTTCATTTATTGACCAAACGCATTTTGTTATTTTGCTGAAATGACGTTGCAACGTCAAATGACGTCACGAAATGTTAACAACATTCGGGATTTATCATCATGTTTGCGTAAATATTTATTTAATTTGCTCATTTAAAAGCATGTGATAAAAAAGATCTGACACTCGTTGTCATATCATACTATATTTTATTAAACTCGTCCAAGAAATTCGTTAGTAAGCTCGCAAAACACGCTTACTAACAAAATTCCTGAACTCGTTTAATAAATTATGGTATGATATGACAACTCGTGCCACATCCTAAATATATTTAACGACAACCTGATATCAATCCTGTCTTTATCTATAGCTTGCTCTGACAAGCTATACCCATCTTTAGCTCTTTATCCATCATGCATCGGTTGGTATGTCACCGTTCTGTTGAATAAAGTTTATAAATATACTGATAAGCATGCGCATAGGTATATTTATAAGAACACGTCACTATATTTTCTTAACGTGTACTGCTTAACCGATTTTGAATAATGAAGATTGTGTAAGATATTGAAATGGTTTGTGGCGGTCAAAACGTATAAAGGTTGTACCCAAACATCACTGCGAAAACAGATCTTTATTGATTTGCCAGGTATAACTCATATTCAAAAATAGTGTTTCGGGTAAATAAATACAGGTTTTTCTTACTTATTTTATGAGGATCATTGTATGTAGTTTAAAAACGCAGAGCACAAAACACTTTGGCAGAAAAAGTGATGAAGGATAAATATTGAAGGCAGTGTCGCTATGATCGTTGCCTTATTTGATTTACTGCTCTAATAATATTGTTCAGTTTTAGCGTGTCTTTCTTTAGTGTTTAATACATGCATATGTTAATATATAATTAGTATTTTGGCACATTATCTAATTAATTGATTTGCTTAATTTTGCTTTGTATTTGTTCATAATGAGACATCGTTGTCGCTGTATGTCCATCAATATGTTTTTTTGATTGTAAATTATTTTAAATACATGTTCTTTCTTACGTAAGTGATTTACTTACTGTATGTACTTTTATTGTAGTTGATCGGACATAGATACATTTGAGTATTATTGTAGAACTTCTAGGTTTAATTTTACTGGATAAGCTGCGATTCAACCGACGTAAAGTTAGAGATTACACTCAGAAGCCACGTTTAAGTATATTCTTGCGAAATGCTGATCCCATCAGAAGTAATAAAAACCAAGGTAATAAACACCAATATCACGATATTGATATTTTATTGTGCAAATGGTTTAATTTGTTTGCATTATATCACTTATAAGACAACAAATATGGCCGAAGCGGCTAGTTCACATCACGTGGGCACCACGTGCAAACAGAGACCCAAAATCATGTTACTTCTGCCATGCAGCCATCTGGCGGCCTGTGAACAATATGTCGCCGACATGAGCTGTTGTCCGATTTTCTCTAGAACTGTTAGCTGCGTTATACGGACGTTTATCATTTAATTGGTTCTAATATCAATTTATCGTGAAACTTTGTATGTGGAATGATACGTTTTATGGTAGAGAGTCTGATTGTTTTACTGTGTTTTTTCTAGTGCAATACAAGGTTTATGTATGAGTAGACAACTTCTTTTATTGCATCAGTTTGTAAATATAAGTATAACACATAAATTCATGAGTAGATTCTTGTCAAAAGGTAAACACCTTAAATGACTGTTCAATAGATTTGTTTACAACATTTTTTGTTGATAAACACAATCCTGAAGTCTCGATGAATTATATAAATTATAAATGTAATTATAATTACACGTATTGGACTTTAAAATGAACATAAAAACGCACTATTTGTATGCTATTGCTAGTTGTTAAATTACAAATAATTGAATTATAATAAAGCGTAAGTAAAACCTAGATGGTAAATACAATATGTCGTTTTTAGGTTATTTTTGATAATTAATATGTATTAACCATTTAAAATCCGACCCCGCTATTACATTCATCCAATGCACTCTAGTGAAACTATATTTAGAATTCTAGAATGAAATATTGGGATTCCTTGATAATCGATGTTTACTATTACCACACCAAGTATAACTTGAAATGATAAAATCCCAATATTTTAACAGTCTTTTAAACGTGTTATATTTTTTAATTCCAAGAAAATGATAGCCTTCAATTATATCATGAATCATATACACGATGTTCATGTTTTTTTTAAATATGTTTACATTTATTTCAAAATTAAGCGACATATGACACAATTTATAAACTTATAACCATAACATACAAAACAAATATGTGTTACATAATTTAAATGATCATAGCAACCTGGGTTAAACATGGCCTTCTTTCCAATGACAACTGGAAATCATGAAAATGATCGTCGTTATAGTCATTAATAAACAGGAATTAATTAGATTTTAAAACAGAAAGCCGCATATTTATCCGTTTCTCGTGTTTAAACTCGTATACGCCAATACATGTATTTTGTCAATAAATTAATGCATGTTTGACGAGTTTAATATAAAATAAATAAATAATTTATGTTATTTTGAGGATGTTTTCATGTACATACGATTGAAAAAATAAATATTGTTTAAATTAAAACGTTACAAATCAAATAACCCTGATTTTACCTGTCAATTTGCAGTGGTTGTGTATTTTGTTGTTGCTTTGTTTTTGTTTTTTATCGAGTGCACCGGGATTGTCTCCTATATGGCCATCGCCCCCAGAAAGACGTGTTAGTTGGTTACGGGGGATAGTGCAAGATACAGGAGACACCCCGTTCCAGAGGTGACCCTGGGTCTTTTTAGTGCCCGGTGTATAGAACCTAGTACACTGCACCTCGGTTTAACGTCTCATGCGAAGGACGAGTTAGTAGGTTAGGTGCAGCGGGGGATCCAACCAGCAATCTCTGGATTGTGAAGCCAGTGTGTTACCGCTAGACCACGGATCCGCTACTGGTTGTGTATAACGCGTAAGGGAGTTAATAAATACGAGAAGTATGATTGTTCACGTTTGTTAAAGGGATCTTTTCACGGTTTGGTAAATTGACAAATTTAAAAAAAGTTGTTTCAGATTCGTAAATTTTCGTTTTAGTTATGTTATGATATTTGTGAGATTACTGAACATTTACCATAGTCCAATATAGCCATTATATGTTTCTTTTGACGATTTGAAAACCTAAAAATTATAAAGCGTTGCAACGCGAAACGATTGAATAATTTGGAGAGTTCTGTTGTTGTCGTTTAAATTTACGAAACTACGAAGATTACTTATATAAGGTATAAAATACTTAAACAGTGTATACTCGGCGGAATAGCCGAGAGGGCTAATGCGTATTTACTTCAGACTAACTCCAGGACTTCTGGGGTCACTGGTTCGAGCCCTGGTACCGGCTACTTTTTTTTTTCTTCTAAATTTTATTATTGATTTTTTACTGGAGCTTTTAAGATCCAATGTTTACATTTATCAATATAAAACATTTAATGACAAACTTCAAAATACGCCAAAATCTGTGAAAAGGCCACTTTAAACATGCAAAGTGACCTACCTTATATTTGATATTTATCGATAGAAAATTTTAAGACACGGGAACAACAACTTATGGAAACCCCTTTCGTAGTACTGCAATGTCGTATATTATATCGGATATTTGTCGATATACCTGTAAATCTGTATAAATTGTGCAAATTGTATTAACAGTGTGAGATGCATTAAAGACGTGGTGGAGAATTATTCAAATTGACATAAGACAGCACACTGTTACTAACTTAACAAATTGTGATACTTTTTGATACAAATCATGTCAGGGCCATATGTGATGGTAAGATAAAAATTTGACTTCACATTCTTTCATCCGAACATTAAAATATATACACATACATGAATCCGAAACGTAAAACCCTGCAATAAACAGCATAATTTCATGGTTATCAATTCAAATCAATACTTACACCGTATACAATCTATTAAGATATATGTTTTCATGCAAATTATTTGATTGTTACCTGAACATTGGATACACAATTATATTGTAAACTCTATCATATACAGAATACTAGTAAATTAAGTATTGATTTATGGATATTATTTTAAAACGAAACAATCAACTGAATATTAACAAGTTTGATGGTGAACTCTCTATTCAAGTTATCATGTGTCGTCAAGGCAAGATGATCGTGTAAGATGGTCTTGACCGGCAGAATTTAAACGCGTCCGTTTCTTGTTATTAACCTTTAGCTGTTCTGCGAAAAATGGAATTTGGAAAATTAACCAATGTAACAAATAAGATATAAAAAAGCATGCTCACAAGAAAACCATCTCTTTACAAACGTTTTTATACAATTATTCACAGTATTTGGATTGAATATATGGTTGCTTTGTGAAAAAAAAATCTTCTGCTTACTATGAAGCAAATCAGAACCATTCTTCAAGATATTGTGGATACCATGACGATTGCAGCTTCCTAATAAAACACAATTCAAACTCGAAGTATCATATTGTATACAGCAAATATCAGAATATTGAGTACAAGCAATAATTGTAGCAGAACAATAATGGAACGGAAATAGTTTAGTAACAAAGGAAAAACGCGATATGCGGTATATAAACTAGTACATATTCAAATACATATGAATATTAAATATTTGTAGTTTTCATGCATATTGTATGTTTTAATTATTTAAGTAAAGCTTTAAGTAACAGATATAAAGATAAAACAACGATTGGTCAACTTACACATTGATTGCCAACATCTACTGGTGAACTAAGACAAAATAACTCAAACGTGAGTTTTCAGCATTTAAGAAAACAACAACAGGTATGAAAATGATTGCCCGTTGGGTATAATATACATTAATTTATCAATACCCTAATTGGTACAAGCTATAAACAACTTCATCATGATCATTCCCTAGACCGTTTGCGGAAATGAGGGATGACGATAGGGAACTCCTCCTCATTTTTCAGTTTTGTTGTGTGCTGTTGAGAGCAATTCATCCATAGGGAGGAATGTCCACTCTTTCGATTTGTCTATCCAGCCTTTCGTCAAACGGCCTCGACGTCGCTTCCTTCTAGCATGACTTGGAGAACAGTCTTGCATAGAAAAATAGTTTCTGGTGACGTGTCCAAACCAAGCCTCGTGTGGGATATTAAGTGTTGCAGTCATGTTCCGAACGTACTCATTGGCCCTGTGAACCGTGTAGGTCATGCGGATAAGTCTTCGGAAACATTTGTGTTTAAAGAGTGTATCCTGCTTTTTCTGTCCGCGTGAAGCTTCCAGATCTCTCAGCCGCGCAGTAGGATGGAGACTACGAAGGATCTAGAGAGCCTGTACATGGCGGGGAAGCTGTTGGAACTGCGTGTCCACAACCTGCTCAGTGTTGCTCCCAAGTACTTAAAGCTCATCACTTCTTCTAGCTTTTCGCCGCTCATGGTGATGTCTGCAATGGTGTTGGGCGTCCTATTCACCATGATCTTCGGTTTCTCTTTCCATATGCTCCTGCTCTATAATAGCGTCTGTTGGCGAGATCTTGCTGTTCAGTTCTGGTGCCACCCACAAGGTCAATGTCATCAGCACATCTCAGGCTGGAGATGGGTTTTCCATCGATTGAGATATAGATGTGGTGGTCATAGAGAGCCTTCTTCATTGTAGTCTAAAGATAAAGGTTCATCAGGACGGGAAAGAGAAGACATGCCTGACGAACGCCAACCGTTTTTCTGAAGAAGTCCTCCTGCTGTCCATGGAGAAGTACTGCGTTACTGGCGTTTCCATAGAGTTCTTAAATGACTTACACCTGCCCTTCTTCAATGTTGAACACTTTGGGAACATATCATAGGTCAGCATGCATCACGCGGTCCAAATATGTCTTACCTTCATTGAAGTTATGGAAGAGGTCACGGTAATGTTGCACGTGTTTCTCAATTATGATATGCAGTTGAAAATATGTGCCACTGTGCTCCGTCCAACCAACGCTGAATCGAGCCAGCTCATGGGCCAACAGTTCCTCAGAATAATTTGTCAATTGATTGAATTTGTTACTTAGCATGACTTCTCTTCGATTAAAGATGAGGCTGATGGTGCCTCGTGTTGATTGTGTCCACCTGTTTAGGACTGCGGCAGTCTAAGTCAGGCGTTTCCCGTAATGGCTGCTTTAACACTGGAATTGGGCTGACTGGTCTTGTGATGGTCTTAAAGGTGCTGTGGACCTTTTTACTGCTGCATTTGGTAATCTCTTTGTCGGTCGATGTTGATATATTGATACTCAATCCACTCCTCCTTGGCATTTTTCATTATCTTCATTACCTCCCTTTTTGCTCCATGGTAATTTTCCCTACATGTCAGGCATATGTACGTCTTATGCCTCAGCTCTCTTCTTGTGTCACATTAGTTCACGATTTCAATCGTCACTCATGGCTTGTTCTTCCTTTTCTGTCTTCAAAACACTTCTTCGGCTAAAGGCAACAGTATATCCCTGATGTTGCTGGTTCTGGTGTCGATGTCATTGTCTAAGATGTTCAGGGTTGCAAACTTGCCATCTATCTGTGCTTGAAATACTTCTGCTATCAATGGATCTTTCAGTTTCTGCGATTCAAATCTCGATGGTTCTTGGTGATGCGCTTTCTCTTCAATTTTAGCTTGTTGAGGTGAGCACTAAGTCATGGTCACTGCATATGTAAGCGCATGGAAACGTCTTTTGTTAGTTTTGTTGATGGTGGACTAGAACTGTTGTGGCGCCATGATGCACTCAATCTGGATGTGTACTTGCCCGTTTTGAGCATGCAAGGTCGCTGCTCTGGACGATTTGTGTTTGTGCAGCGTTTGATCATCTTCAGTTTCATTTTAATTCTTATTCAGAGTTTAAGTAAAAGTGGATTAATCATCATCAATTTTATTGTAACTGTTGTTTAATCATCTTCAATTTTACTAAAATTATGGTTTCATCTTCTAAAATACACCTTTAATACAGTATTATATGTATTGATGTTATGTTTACAAGTGTTGTTGTTTTTTTTTGGTTTTGTTTCGATTCAGAAGTAATTACCGTTTGTTACTTCGTTAGGACACAAATGTTTCAAATTAGATGAAATTCATAATAATGATGCATAATACAGGGTGGAAATGCACATGCTGTCGGGTTTTTCCCCTCCTATTTATTTGCAAAGAGAAAATTGCCGTTTGATTTACAATTTATTTTCTATTGAGTATTTAGTTATCATTCAACAATAATTAGTTACCGCTTGAGATCTCAGATACGTTTTATTTTAATTTTATGGAACGAGCTGTACATTATCCTTTCATAAAAGAAATGCATATATAATCATGTCGATCCGCTTTGATTATCAAAGTAATTACTACACTTTAATTTACAATATGACATTTTGTAATATCATTGTTCGCTTCCGAAAAAGAACATGAACAACCAAATATCCGATTTCTATTGTTCTTTATGTGCAGTATTCTTATAGGTTTTACATGTGCATATAGTGAGGTAGTCCCACTCCAAGATGTTACACTGAGTTCTTCCCCTTTGATAAAGATCTTGTAATGAACTTTTTATTTTCGTGATAGATCTCATAAACTTATGTTTCGCATTGTAAACAACTCGATATGAAGTAACCTCGATATATTTTAAACGTGCTTATGTGCGTATTGTTACGCTCGAATGATTTTGTCATTGCCTTAAGATGAATAATATCATTTGTAAGTCTTTCGAATCCCCACGAGAGGTCTCAAAGCTCATTATCCGAATTAGAGGAATCTCTATATGCATAGTCTTTATAGTGTGAACATTGTCTGTGAACGTTGTCTGTGAACATTGTCTGTGAACGTTGTCTGGGCGTTCCTCACGCAATAGTTATTTCAGGAAGATAGTAATATTTGATAACACATCGGTAAGTTTTTACGGAATTTATCGTTTCTGTGCGATAATTCAGGAACTCATGATCCACACTTAATTTGACTTTATATTATAGGGTGGACCTGAGCATATTGTCAGGTCTTTCCGTTTGAATGTTTTAGATGGAGTTAGTGTTATATAGGCCATTTATTAGAAGTTGTTCGTCGCTATCACGTAGAATCAATCATTTTCACTAAAATTCGTGTTTGTACCAGGTTTTAACAAACTTATCAATGTAGGCAGACTTGAAAGAAACCTTCTAATGAATCACATGGCACTCAAGGTACTAAACGCAGTTTCAACGTACATCGAATACAACATTTCTCTTCTCTGTCTTATTTTACCAGTGGATTCCAATGCAACAGCAATGGGTGCACAACGATCTTATAAACAGTTCAAATTAAATCGGAATTAATGAAGATATAAATTAAATGTAAATTACACACCGGCGTGTAATCTATTAACAATTTTTTAACACATACACACGAGATAAATATGTGTTTCCCAGTGTATTGTGATAATATGTATGTTCTACGTACGGAAATCAAATAACATGAATAAATAAGAACAAAAACCTATGTTAATGGCATCATCGGTGTGCAATACGATACCCTTTAACGCTGTCAATTGTAATTATTTGATATGTGTGTGTTTTAGAATGTGCCTTTTGTGAGATCATTTATTTTTCCATATTTTTTTATCTTAAATGCATGTTCATTGGATGTCTAACGGGCTTTTCTCTATTTCATGCGGCTTAAAATAATTCAAATTCGATACATTTTGGGTTTGTGTGCGTTCACTCTCGGACATAAACTGGAATGGAATGCATGTATTTTAATCGAATTACATTCATATAGACGAAATCAAAGAAACAAATTTCAAACAATACAATAAAAGTAATAAATTTAATAATCTCTGTAATTGAACAACCAATAAGACTTGTTAAAACAACGCAGTAAAGGTACCATGTAGCCTAAATAAAAGTTGAGTTCGCTCAATAGAAACACACTTCCATGCTAGCTCTGATAAGTTCGTGGCACTCTGGACATCTAAAAAGCGACTCTGAGCATTCTACGCAAGTGACCAGGTGATGGCATGGTTCGATCACCACATTGGAACGACGTATGCGGCAGACTGCACACCTTGGCTGAGCATTACCAGCTGAAAGGGGAATGATCATATAAAATAAAGCCAACTGCGAGTTGAGATAAAACTGGGATAAAACAACAAACTATAAAAGTTAAAAAATACCAATACAGTCTTTAATTAGTTTTAAATACAGAATATTCAATCAAACAATATCATTGTTTACTTTTTCGTGAATATATATATATATATATATATATATATATATATATATATATATATATATATATATATATATATATATATATATGTATACGATTAAAACAATGCTTACTTTGTGTCAAGTCTATGTGTGCATTGGATATTGACCTGGTCACCGCCTGAAAAGCAAATGTGTTATTTTCGTGAACTAGAAATAATATTCTCTACGGTAAACGAACTTATACGTTACGTTTATATCACTCAGGGTGAAACACCGTTTAAAACAATAGTATGAAGAGTAAAATATCCTCTTAAAGGACATATGATTATTTATGTGTACACACAAGCACTCAAGATAAATATTAAAAAATGTCGTATATGGAATGTTATATGTCTTTGATGAAATCATTAAAGTTATTTAACTTTACACATCTTTGCATACGCGATTGACATTCAAAATGCAATTGTACAACATATTGCATAAAAGCAGCACTTTTTTTCAAGGAACTGCAGTTTTCGATATCATTCGGCGTAAAGCGCTTATAACTAATATTTTTATAAACAGATGGCCTACTAAATGATTGGAATTTCTTGTCGAATTTAGTTGCACAAATGTGCAATTTGGAAACCATCGAGAATGTTCTGTCCAAGGATCGTCCGCTGACTCCCAGCTCCTGTGAACACCTCCACAATAGAAGCACTCGACACAGTCGGCAATTCCTGAATTAATAAAATGCTCATATAAATTAATATGTATCCTTTTTGTTAACTTATAAACAAAACAAATAAATACTATTGGTGGCATTTGCAGACAGCATTTCATCGTCCATGATTGATGAATTTCGCACTTCTTATAAACTAAATATAGTTTAGGGTAACTCAATGATTTACATGTTATTGCAGTAATATTCAAAATACTTGATTATGTTTCTTTCCGACGCTGTTCGAAAAATAATACGGTATTTCTACCAAATAAAAATAAAATACACATGTAATCATATTGATTACGGTTTGTGTAAAATCCCTTTCTAGTCTATGTGCATTTTATAATGTTTACACAAACTGCAAAACATGAAATATGCGTATATTTTACAGACTGCGTCACGATTCTAGTTCTTCATAATGTGTTCCATATAACCCAAATCTAATTTTAAAATGTTCCCAACAATTGTATCGTGCTAATATTTTTCGCTGTTAGCATTAGTATATAAGTTATTTAAGTCATATCAAGGCGGTCAGTTAACTTAATCACACTGAAATAAAAGCACATGTGCCAATAACTGACAATTGCGGTGCTTGAGGAAGAGGTCCGGGGAGAAGGGTCGTTCAAAAAATGCGAATTCTACACATTACAATTGACCGGGCCGAGACTCGAACCCGTTATCATCGGATGCTTTACTAACTAGGTGTGTTTTTCTGTTTTAGTTTATGTTTAATCGACTATCACTTATGTATGCTTGTACACAAAAATATGTATCCCTTTATAACAATGGAAATCCTTCTTTAACAAAATTGTATTCATTGGTGTCCAGAGTTTTTTTCGAGATATGACTCTGAACCTATTCTTCGCTTTTTCTTAAGTATTATTTTACTGACTCTTAACAACATATATGTGTAAAACACCCGACTGATAAATTGTAATGTAGATCTATGTTTTCCTTGACGCTGATGTTTTATAGTTTATTCTGAGCATGAAAATTGTTACTTACGTTTGACGTATAGACCAGTATTGTATACAAGTTGGTCGGTTCGTTGCTGTGTGTGCAATATGTTGTGGATACATGGTTATATAATTATAAACTAGTGAATTACCAGTATAATACAACCCAGCTTCAGCCATCTGTTCTGCACGCGCTCGAATGTTTGTTGGACTGTTTCTGAATGAGGTTATTCTGCGGTGAAGAATCGCCTGAGGCGGATTCAGCGGTCTGTTGGTATGAATACCTAGATGGCTTGCTGAAAATGAGTTTACGGAACTATGTCAGTTATTAGTATTATATCGTAAAATATAAATTGTTACTTAATTACGTACAATATTATTATTTAAATTTAAATTGTCATAAAGAATTAAATTTTTGTAAAACACGTCAAATGAAAACTTTTATATGTTATGAAAATTATACTTTGATTGCATGCATAACACTAGCTATTATCTTGTGTGGAGTTACCCACTATTAAATGCTCACAAGTATGACACAGTTATGCTCTTCAATTGTAGCAACATGCCGTAAAAAAGTACACGTCAATCACAAAAACAAGTTTTTACCTCGGCAATCATATATATGGTAATATATCAACAAACGAAGAGTGGTGAAACGACATAACGGTGTTAACCTACTTCAACCAAACATGCAGACACTACTCAAAGCAACTCAAATAACAAAAACAGTTATTAATTAAAACCTAATCACTATATAACTGTTCCTGAACCCTCGACTCTTCAATCGCTGAGTTTAGTTGAACAAATATTTTGCTATTATAAGTGAATACCTTTTTGCTGCTCCTATTGTGTGCAAGACCTTTTAAAAGTTTGACAAAAATACATCATAAGAGAAAAAATGTCTAATACTATCAATATGTTAACGTAGCATAAAGTATATTATCATACAAACTGCAATATGTAATAAATATATGTCAATTATATAAAATTGTCAGTTTTGAGAAAATTTCAATGTTAATGTTTTCATGTTTATATTTGCATAAACTCAAACAGAAATGTTAAAGTATATTGAATGATTAATTTTCGATAAGGATGTTCTTTAATACCTTAAAGGGGCCTTTTCACGTTTTGGTAAATTGACATAATTGAAAAAAATTGTTTGAGATTCGCAAATTTTCGTTGTAGCAATGATATTTGTGAGGAAACAGTAATACTGAACATTTACCATGCTATAAAATAGCGATTATATGTATCTTTTGACCATTTAAAACCCCGAAAATTATAAAGCGTTGCAACGCGAAACGAATTAATAATTTGGAGAGTTCTGTTATTGTAGTTATATTTTGTGAAACTACGAGGATTGCTTATATAAGTATAAAATACATCTGTCGTTGTATACAGAAGGATGGTCGAGCGGTCATAGGCAGAAATTTTACTCCAGTACTCCAGGGGTCAGTGGTTCGAGCCCTGCTACAGGTTACCTTTTTATTTTATTTTTTATTTTTTTCTGGAGTTTTGTATATCAAATGTTACATTAATAAATATAAAGCATTTAATGACAAACTTCAAAACATGTCAAAATCTGTGAAAAGGCCCCTTTAAATAAATCATTATAATGCTAATACGTATGACATGTGTTGTTTATTGACCGACAAATAACTATCACTTATTAATTCGAATACGATTCATTCAATATTTGATCAATTAAAACGAGCACTATATGTAAGTATCAATGGCCATGTTAGGGATTTATTATTGAGTTCTTTTGAAGGAGTTTTATAACGATAATTGTTTTCGTGGTCTATATGAAGACAAGCGGGCAACTTGGTACAACATTAATTAAATATGTATCCACCAGGCTTCATACACGTTTCGAGTATTTGAAAATTATATATATATATCAAATGTGGCTGGGAACGAAATTTATGACCCATTAGGCTCTTATGTCGTTTCCGAGTGAAACGACGTTAAGAATTGACTACCGCTTCGCGCCCGCTACCGCTTCGCGCACGTTGTAAACACCAGTTGTGCTATGGCATAAACCCTTAACTTTAAGCCTTATATGTGTTGAGTATTTGTACTGTTTTTCATCTAATAAAAAACAAGATTTTTGACTTTAAACAATGCCCATAGCCCGGTGTGAGATGACACTTGTTGATTCGAAATGGTTTGTGTTTTGCATTTAACAGGTGACTCTTTTAAGCAAAAGATCGGTTTGTCTGGTGCATAGTAAAATCATAAGGTCTCAATAACTCTAGAGAATATTTCTAAAAATGTCAGTTTTGGACAAATTGTTTCATAAAGGTCCACTTTTTCGTCTGTTTGTTAACTGACATTCACTAAGTTCCATGAACTCTCCGATACCCTCTAATCCCTTGGGTTGTACTAATCGGCATTCAAATAGATTAAATATGAGAAAATCAAAAAATTTCTTTGTATTCATAGCAATCAGTGTCTCTCTAAATCATATCCCAATATTGATTCACTTATATCTTAATATTGCTGAACTACTGAAAATGAAAACAAATATCAATTTATGTAAAGTTCTCAAAGAATACCTTTGAACTTAGGTCATTTTTAAATGATTTGCTTGTTCGATAAAAATGTTTCTTAAAAGCTTTTAAATGATTGTTCCGTTATATATTTTGCTTCAAAAGGTTATGTTTTACAATTTACAAAAACATATGCTCTTAGCCTAACAGTCATTTATATACATCATTACATGAACTGCACATCATTAAATCATAGTTCTTTTTAATGGCGGAACGTTTGTTTAATGAGAAGCTTTTAAGAAAGTGAGCTATTGTAAATACAATTAAACACAAGAAAACGAAACTTATTTTGATCTTTTGAATAGCACGTTAAAGTAAATATGAAGTTTGATCGATTAATTTCGTGGTGTGTGTGGTATTTAACGTTTTAATGATATACAGTAAGGTATTATAATAACGATGCGAATCAATAGAAGAAGAAGAGGAAAGAAGAAGAACCAGAAAAAAAGAATGAGACGTTATAAAGTATATCACACACGACTATTTAAACCATTATTTAAGTACCTGTCTCTTCAGAAACGGCGGTTGCGTTAATAAGATCTGAAACACCAGGATGGGGAAGATTTGGTGCACCATTTCGTCCACGGTTTCTCTGAGGAGCTCTTTCATAGCCTAAAGGGATGTTTCCCCTAGTGTCTCGAGTCTGGGGTGTACAACCCGGATGGTGAAGGCCTGAGATATCGTAAAAAAATCCATCGGTGTTCCAATCGCCGTGCGTATTTCTACAAAAGAAACACATTACTTTTGAATCTTCTCTAGTAAAGTAAAATCCCTGTTGCGCTAAACGTAACACGCTCACACATGGATCCGTTGGAAAATTTTCAAATGTTAACAGCCTGTTCGTTTCCAAATTCATTTTTAGTTTGCGATAGTTTAAATGTTGTATATAAACAACAAATATGGCCGACAATTTTTATTTTCGGAACGGTTCTCTTTTTGCTACTGTAATTATTTGACTGGTTCCGAATTTACCCAAATGGCGATAACCGATGCAACGACTTCGTTACATATATAGCAGAGTTGTCTGCCTTTGACCTTTGACGCAGATCGATAAAGTGCGCGCATCGTATTATATATCTTTCGTGGATGTTAGTACATCATAGAAATAAAATCTGTATAATATTATTCGTATAGTTAATTCAAGCGAATCACAAATGTACTATGACACTGTTGTTGAAGACAAGCCTCTTTAATAAAACTACATGACCAACAAAAGCTTGTGTTGGCGTCTTACATAACATGTACGTCACATCTTTGATACATGCTTTAAATGTAAGGTTTATTTTGTGTTATGTGTTTTTGTTGTTGTTTTTTCCATAAAATAAAATTAACATATGCAGTTTTTTTCTCTTTCTATCTGTCTTTACGAGTTAAATAATTTCCTTCAAATGAAACTAATGACGTATGAAACACGAATAAATATACCGACATATTTACCACGTTAAAATCGCCAATATCGGTCAAGTGTATTGAATAACATAGTAAAACACAAAATTGTATACTTGTAATATTCATTTTTATGTAAATTGTAAATATTTTGTGAACGTCCATTCCATAGCGTTGTGTTATTTCTAAAATGTGTTTTGTTATTGGTATAAAAAAATAAATATCGTCTGACAAATATCAAATATGTCGTACAAAGGTCACCGTATTCCACCAGTATTCTTCTTAATGACATTAGATTTCTTACCAATATTATAATGTCAATCCATTTTTATACAATATCTGCTATTCCGTAACGCATATTAACTAGTAAAATAACATTTCTCAAAAAACGGTTAAAATAGAACAATTTCCATGAATCCATCTTGTTTGTGCTTCCGCGTAATCAAGTTCAGCGTAGATAGACTAACGACAAAAACGAAACTGGTTGAAATTATATCCGAAGCGTTATGTTAAAACATATTCGATTGGTCGATGCGTTATGTTAAAACATATTCGATTGGACGATGAATATACGAGTTGAAAACGACACCGACGATAACGAAAGGGCGCTTAAGTCTTTGTCATTATGTAGAACACTCCAATAAGCGAGTTTATGAAATGAGTGTATTCGGCTCTGTACAGCAATAACATTTGTATATTTAAGATAGTCAGCACGGATCTCAACTTGTTGCATGTACAACCTGTTCAAACTTGTCACTAATATCAGATTATGTTACACGTTTTTGAAATTAAAGTTGAGTTAAAGCATTGGAAGAAAGACAAATAAAATATTTAAACACGAAGTTTAAAACTTAATGAAACAAATGCAAATTGAGAACACTAAATATGGTAAAAACGGGTGGAGCTGCTATAAAAATTACTATGTCGAATTTGGTAATAAATCTGCCCTAAATGTCAATTTACAATAAATTAACAAATAACACAATGAAAACTTAATATCATATTTTGTGTCTGTGGCATTTTATTACTTGTTTTATGTTTCATTGGTTAATTGCTTATATGATATTATGATAAACTATATGAAAACATCGGTGTCTTGAATTAAATTAATTTTATAAATTTATGGTCAGTTTTATTGCTTTAGAGATTTCCACAGAAAAGTTAGTAAGTTAAGCGAAAAGATGTGAAAAATAAATGTTTCTATGTCAGCAACATTATTCACTTTAAGTTACCAAATTTATTTAACAAACAATAGAACCCCATACAATGTACAAATACACATTTTGCAATGGTTTTGCAGCAATAGAACCTGCAAAATATAGTATGTTTGCATGCATGTTTCTTGAATATTTTGAACCCCTTATTTTCACTATTCCAGTATACGGAAAAACGGCAAAGGCTTGGTAAACAATCTATGAAGATATTGAGTTGAACAGTACGCCTCCTTAAATGAAAAGATACGACATCAAGTTAAAGTATAGTATATGGACAATAGTGTAAAATTGTAGCTCTAAATATATGTCTTATCCTTGTAGTCAGAAATCCCCAGAATACAATATGCAGACATTTAAACTTATTATTGTGATTATCAGCAATGTCACCAAGTAAAATTTGTTCTCAATTCGGCATGCACATTCACTTATTCAACCTAAATTTTCACAAGTATAAACTATACACCTGCTCAACCGATTGAACAGGTAAACATATATGGCGGTTTAAAGGTAATATAGATCGATCCTAAACTGCATAAATGGTCTTAGTGTCGTTTACCTTAGTCGTGTACCCGCTCTTAATTTATAACCACTCGTCTTCGGTATCGGAAACAAGGCGGTAACATGAAACGACTTTAACTCAGTGGACGGGTAGTTTTGAAATAATCAGAAATTAACATGCGTATAATGGGTGTCCCATGGAGGTTATTTATAACACATTGGGTAGTGTCGCGCAATCCATAAATACAAGGCTGTCTTTACATACCTCAAATGAAAATATGCAAAGAAGGCTAGGAGTAATCGATACCCTGGGATTAATCGATATGAATCGTGTGCGAACACGTCTACTGGAAAAAACAATTCGAATATATTTTGAAATATTTACAACGGGATACGATCTTGAGCTAAACGAATGTTCATATTATTGATAAAAACATTTTAAGAGACTAAATAGTCGTAAAAAAGTAAACACTATTTTCAAAAAAAAAACTAAAAATTAAAATCGTATTATGGCAAGAAATGGACAAGTAATTTTTTTCATCCATGAATGTATACCAAATAAACTCATTAAGTCATGAATCACGTATAATTAATAAAGCACACGTTCTTCTATATAATAATATAAGTCGTTACAATCATAAGTAACAACAATAAGTTATCGTAAATTGGGTGATGTTCCATACCTGCGTGTGAAATATAAGGGCACGTTGTATTTTCTATTATGAAATATTTTGAATCTGGGTTTTACCACGCTTATTTTTCAGTAGATCAAAACTCATGGGCGCGTGATTTCACGATTTAATATTGATAAAGACAGTGGCACCTGGATATCAAAATAGTACGCACATATGCGTATACATTAATATGTCGTTTGAACATTGATAGTTCTGTTTAGGAAAGAACACTATGTTACTATGTCAAACATATGATGTCCCTGAGGGGAGTAGCAGATTTTTACTAAGCAAAAATAATATCTTTGAAACAATTACTGATGATATGATTAAATATGAATCGATGTATGGAAATGACTTACATTTTATTGTTACTGGAGATCTAAATGCTAGAGTATGGGGAAAAGCCGATTATGTTGAAAATGAGAGTTCTTTTGTATCAAATATCTTACCTGATGGATATGCTTTTGATGTTGAATTACCAATAATAAAGCCAGTATAAATGTGTTAATGAACGTGGCAAGAATGTATTAGATTTTTGTAAATGAACTGGATTGATAATATTAAATGGGAGATTTGGTGTGGATAGCAATATTGGAAAATTCACATTGTACTCAAGGATGTAGTGTTGTTGATTATGTATTATGTAAACCAACTTTTTTTAAACATCTTATACTTTTGAAGTACTAGACCCAAACATTATTTCTGATCATTGTGTAATAACTTTTAGCATAAATGCTCTTGTTGATGATGAAAATGCCAGTGTTGTTGATAATAATGAAAACTTTGTACCTTACAAATATAAATGGGATTCCAATAAGAAAGATGCATATTTTTATGCTCTCTCAGATGAAAACATTTCTAGAAAATTTGATGAACTAACAGAAACTATTGAATTATCTGATAGTAGTAATGATTTGGATTGTAATCTTCTATCATTTTGTGATATTGTAGAATGTGTGTGTAGTCCTCTTTTTATGCCCCCAAAGGGTGGCATTTAGTTTTTGAACTGTCCGTCAGTCCGTCAGTCTGTCCGTCCGTCCGAAAACTTTATCATTGGTCATAACTTTTTCAAAAATGAAGATACCAACTTGATATTTGGCATACATGTGTACCTCATGGAGCTGCACATTTTGAGTGGTGAAAGGTCAATGTAAGCCTTCAAATTCAAAGGTCAAATATATCGCTTCAAAGCTCAGTCTGCCCGTCCGTCTGAAAACTTTAACATTGGTCATAACTTTTGCAATAATTGAAGATAGCAACTTGATATTTGGCATGCATTTGTATCTTATGGAGCTGCACATTTTGAGTGGTGAAAGGTCAAGTTCATCCTTCAAGGTCAAAGGTCAAATATATGGCTTCAAAGCGGCGCATAAGGGGGCATTGTGTTTCTGACAAACACATCTCTTGTTAGAAAACAATTAAACATAAATAAAACTAAACAATTTAAAAATATCGAAAACAAATTATACTTTGATAAAGATTGTTACGATGCCAAATCAAAATATTATAAATGTCTTAATATCTATAAGAATCATCCGAATATAGAAACAAGACAGGAAATGGTACAGGCAAGGAATACTTATAAGAACACAGTTAGAAAGGAAAAAATTGTCTTTGATGAAAATGAAACTCAAAAATTAGAAAAGTTAATACTTGAAAATGCTAAAATGTACTGGAAACTATTAAAAGGAACTGTTATGCAAGATAAGTGTCCCATAAGTACTCAACATTTTTTTGAACATTTTAAATCTGTAAATGATCCCCCAATCTGTGTTTTTTTTTCAACCAGACGAAGTCATTTAATACTTTAATGATAGATATTTAAACGGAGAACTACAGGTGATGTTCGATGAACTGAATAGTCACATAAGTGTAGAGGAAATTAAAAGGGCATGCGCATCTTTTAACAATGGCAAGTCCGCTGGACCAGATAAACTCCTAAATGAATTCTTCAAATGCGGAGTGCAAAATATATCAATTATTAATTTTCTGCACAAGTTGTTTAATAAATTGTTTAACGCTAGTCATTTTCCAGATAAATTGGCGGACGGGCATATAGTGCTGATTTATAAAAAGGGGGACGCATCTTTACCAGAAAATTTGAAGGACATTATGGTATTAAGCACATTCGGAAAACTGTTTACAAAACTCCTTAATAATAGGTTGAATAATTGGGCATAGAAATATCATGTATATATCGAAGCACAGGCAGGTTTAAGAGGGAAAATGGGAACAGTAGACAACATTTTTGTACTACATATTGCTATTATGCATCTGATAAACAATGGTAAGAAATTATATGCTGCTTTTATCGATTTTACAAAGACATTTGATTACTTGGTTAGGAATGTTATTTGGTTTAAATTGATAAATGTGTGGTTGGAGGGAAAATGCTAGATATAATTAAAGCGATGTATATTACCGTCAGATCGAAAGTAAAAAAATAAAAATCAGCTCAGTGACGATGTTGAATGTTTTCATTGTGCAAGGTGAATCGCTCTCACAATTTTTATTTTCAATGTACCTTAACGACATTGAAGAATATTTTATATCACGTGACTTCCGAGGGCTAGATATAGGTATCTTAAAATTATTTTTGCTATTATATGCAGATGATATCGTACTGCTATCAGAGACAGAAACTGGACTCCAGAACGAATTACACTTGTTAGAAGCTTACTGTGGAAAATGGGAGCTGTGTGTAAATACTGATAAGACTAAGATTATGATTAAGATTATGATTTTTAGAAAAGGTACACTGAAACAAAACGTTATTTTTACATACACGGAGAAAAAAATAAACATTAATGGTACGTTTTTTTTCACTGACAGGTCAAGCTATGAAAGCTATTTTTAAGTTAAAGAGTTGTTTTACACGATTTCCCACAATGTCAATAAGTTACAAGTTAGATTTGTTCGACAAATTAATTGCACCAGTCTTCAGTTACGGATCAGAGGTTTGGGGGCTAAACAAAAATATCATACAAAATTGAAAGAATACATTTTAAATTTTGCAAAGAACTACTCGGTGTTAGGCCTCAAACACAAAATAATTTCGTATACGGGGAACTGGGCAGAACCACAATGAAAAATAAATTTTATATAAATGTTATAAAATGCTGGTGTAAAATATTACAAATGGAACCAATTAAATATGCAAACATAGTATATAATACCATGTTAGAAAATGTAGAAAACAATAATGATACCAAGTCATGGGTAATTATGTTAAGATGTTATTACATTCTACAGGGTTCCCCATGTGTGGATATATCAAGGTGTTGGGGACATATATATGTTTCTACTCGCATCTAAAGAAAGAATCAGAGTTGTATTTTTACAAAATTTGACAAATGAATTAAACGAGTCAATACGATCTTGCTCATATACTATGTATTCTATTTTTGAATTACATCCATATTTATACCAGGTTAATATATACAGTTGTAGGATTGCATTATCAAGATTAAGAATGTCTGCACATAATGTAGAAATAGAAGCTGGTAGATGGAAAAAAAACATACCTACCTACGCGAAAATAGAACGTGTTGTATATGCCATTAGTTAGAGGACGAATTCCATTTTTTATTTGAATGCCCACTTAACACTAAATTAAGAAAAAATACATTAACACATATTATTATGTCAGACCAAACGTACCGAAATATATCGAGCTTCTTCAGAGCAATAATAGTTAACTCAATAGAAACCTGGCAATTTTTGTTAAAAAAGCTTTCAAATTGTGAAATACATACCATACATATTATGAATAATTTAAGCAGCATAATAGTACATACCTCTCACACGCTCACCTTACACATAACATGCTAAAATATTTACTCAGTACATTTATTATTCTTTATTACGTATTATATTACAAATGATATATAATCGGATTGTAAAACATTTCATTTGTTCAGATGTCTGTGTATGTTTTAAAGAGAATATATTGTACTTCATTACATTGTGTAACAATATGCATGTTTTATTATGACCTTGACATTGATATGTGTAGAACATCTTTTGTATACTTTTGTGTACTCATGGACATATCTGCCCCGATGTATTTGGAAATAAATCCTATAATGAAAAATAACAACGTCACCATTGCTTGTAACTTTTATAATTGCGATGCTTTGAGGTTAACAAATATTACATTTGCACCGTTTGTGAGTATTGGTTTGCTAATTGTGGAGTTCAGCATGCCTTTCAACTGTTTTAACGTTTGGTATTGACTGTTCCAATGCGGAGATCCCAGCTTAAATCAATATTTTATTTAAGTGTCACGTTGTATGTATTGCGTTGTATAATACACGCAATCGATCACTTGCCTTAATTAAAAGACTAGCGGACAATTATCCAACTCCTGATAATGATTTTAAAATTTCAGTACTTGTAAATCCTATATAATGTCAGGAAAACAATTTCAGTACGTGTAAATCCTATATAATGTCAGGAAAAAATTCAGTACTTGTAAATCCTATATAATGTCAGGAACACAATGGTTTTAAATGCCCAAATGATATCTATTGATTTGAAATGACTCAAATTGATACTGAATGCTCACCGCGTTTAATTTATATTTATTTTTCAACAAAGCATTTTTGAAAAAAAAATCACCATCATCGTGATCTTTATAGAAGCTTAACTTTTTATGTAGATAAATAACATCGAGTAATTTCGATTAGATAAGACAATATATATTATTATATATATATATATAGAGAGAGAGAGAGAGAGAGAGAGAGAGAGAGAGAGAGAGAGAGAGAGAGAGAGAGAGAGAGAGAGAGAGAGAGAGAGAGAGAGAGAGATTGGAGAAATATGCTGTTCAAACAGTGCTAATTACATATTTTATACATATGCCCTAGCGCTTTCGACTTTTCGTCTTCATCAGGGGCATGTCAACACAGATATGGTTGTACATGCAATATTGGACATTACAGCGGAAAGTTCTTAAAATAGATAATTCAAAATTGATTGATCGTTACTCACCGATGAAAACGTGCACTCGCCTAGAGCCGTGTCCGTATTGTTACAGGCTAATTGAATGTTCGTAGTGGTTTACAATAGACTGGCTCCAGACTCATTTTAGCAATGAATCACGCAGAAAACATTTGCCATCTGCCAAAACACAACCCTCTAAAGTATGATGTATGTGTTTTGAAGACTCCATTATGTGTCATTTTTGTTTATTCCATATGGAGCAAGGGTGTTAAGTCACCTTATCCAATATGTCTCCCGCGACTTGCGTTGCTCGTCGGACCACTGTGTATTTGCTTCTATACAATTCAGAATGATATTGTCAAACGAGTGGCCCGATTCGCTGAAATGTGCGGCAACGGGAGATCTATTGAATTTGCGAGTTTTCCAGTCGGACCTATGCAGATTCATGCGTATGTTCAATGCCATTTTTGTTTTGCCAACATATTGCTTGTTACATATACTGCACGTCATCAGGTATACGGCATTTGCAGTTTTGCAGTTGTGTTTACCTTTAATGGATGAAATGGCACCAGATGTGGCTTTGAATGTATTTGATGGGCGCATCATTTTGCATGTTTGGCACCGACTGGTGCCGCATGGTTTTGATTCTCCAAGAACAGCTTCTTCGGATTTTGGTGTTATTTTGGCACGTACAAGAATGTCCCTGATACTTTTGGGTCTTCTGTATGCCAAAATGGGCTGTTCAGGAAATATACGTTTAAGCTTGTTTGATTTTTCGATTGTGGTCCAGTGGCGGCCAATGATGTTTTTTATTTTTGGTAGCCCTTGATGGTAAGTGACCACAAACGGTATGCGAGTGTTTGGCGTTTTGCTTTTGTATTGGAGTAGGTCCTCCCTATGTAAATTGCCGGCTTTGGTTATGGATTGGGATACTTTCGTGACAGTGTACCCACGTCTGCATAATTGGTCGGATAGCTCCTTTGTTCGGATTTCAAAATCTGATTTTTGGGTACAAATCCGCAGTATTCGAAGGGCTAAGCTAAATGGAATATTCCTACAGCAGTGTGGTGGATGTCAGCTTGAAGGTAGAAGACACTGGTGGCTATCTGTGGGTTTTGAATAAAGGTCGGTTATAAGACTGTTGCCCTCAATTCGTGAGACAGTATCTAAGAAAACGTGTTGTGTATTAGATATTTCGCTGGTGAACTTAATTGATTTATGGAAGTTGTTGGCAAGTTCAAGGAATATTTTGAGGTTGTCTTGTCCATGAGACCACTGCATGTCTATATCGTCTATGAAACGTAACCAGCGATAAGGTGTCAATGGTACCGCCTTCAGGAGCTGTCCTTCGAGATGTCCCATGAAAATGTTGGCATATGATGGTGCCATTTTAGTTCCAATTGCTGTACCTTGTATTTGGAGGTAATGCACCCCATTGAACTCAAAGTTATTACATTTCAGGATAAGGGTCAGTAAATCCACTAATGTTTTTGTTGAAGGGTCTTTTGTGTCTCTTGTTTCCCAAGCATGTGTGCAGGCCTCAATGCCTTCTTCGTGGGGAATGTTTGTATAAAAAGTTTCAACGTCCATAGAGACAAGTAATGTGTTACTTGGTAGAGTGTCGGATGATGCTTTTGTAAGATAGTCCGTTGTATCTTTTACATACGACGGAAGTTTTACTACGTGAGGTCTGAGATGATAATCCACAAACTCCGAAATCCGTTCAGTTGGATGGTTATTCGCTGAGACAATTGGACGTCCAGGATTGCCGGGTTTGTGTATTTTTGGTAAAAGATAAAATCGGCCAGCTCTGGGGTTGGTGATTGAGAGATAGTCGAAGTTTTTTTCGCTGATTTCTCCAGAGTGTAACATTTCTTTGAGTTTTGTAACTACTTTTGCCTGAAATTCCTGGGTGGGATCAGAGTCTAAACGCCTGTAAAACCTGGCATCGCCGAGTTGTCGGTCGGCTTCAGATATATACTGTTCTTTGTCCATAATGACAACCGCGGACCCTTTGTCTGCTGGTTTTATAATAATGTCATTATTGTTTTTCAATGACCGCAGAGCTTGTCGTTCATGTTTAGTGATGTTGCTTTTCATGTTTGTATTTGTTTAGGCTTCTGAAATGTCCGATTCGACATTATGAATAAATGTTTCGAGCGATACAGATTGTTTTGGGGGTTCCCATTTGCTTTTTAGTTTGAATTTGGGGTACATTTCATTATTGTTTGTGAGCACAATCCTCAGATGTGGTGGTTGTTAGCCTTTCCTGACTAGGACTGCGCCTATCCTGAAGGCTACTGCGTCTTTCGTCAAGGCTAGCCATTTCATTAAGGATTTGGGTTTCTGTTTGTGAATCTGAATTTTCTCTTTCGATAGGAACAGAGCTGTTATCATAAAGTGGTTCTGCTTTTGAAAAGTGGGACTTGAGTCAAAGTTGTCTACTAAAAGATTTGCTATCTTCAATCAAGCTACCTCTGTCAATGTGGGGTGGTTTCGGACAAAAGTTGAGACCCTTTAAAAGTAATTTTTGTTCGTGTTCTGTAAGGTCTGTGCTTGAAAGATTTACGACAATATTGGGCTGACTGTTAGGTCGAGTATTGGGTTGACGACGTTCAAATCGGCGAATTCTAGGTTTCTTGGTTTTAGAGACATTAGTAAACTTCACATTAGTCAAATGGGAAACACTATTAAGATCAGAAAGTTTACCATTGTTAGGCGGTACCATTGACACCTTATCGCTGATTACGTTTTATAGACGATATAGACATGCAGTGGTCTCATGGACAAGACAACCTCAAAATATTCCTTGAACTTGCCAACAACTTCCATAAATCAATTAAGTTCACCAGCGAAATATCTAATACACAACACGTTTTCTTAGATACTGTCTCACGAATTGAGGGCAACAGTCTTATTACCGACCTTTATTCAAAACCCACAGATAGCCACCAGTACCTTCTACCTACAAGCTGCCATCCACCACACTGCTGTAGGAATATTCCATTTAGCTTAGCCCTTCGAATACGGCGGATTTGTACCCAAAAATCAGATTTTGAAATCCGAACAAAGGAGCTATCCGACCAATTATGCAGACGTGGGTACAATGACACGAAAGTATCCCAATCCATAACCAAAGCCGGCAATTAACATAGGGAGGACCTACTCCAATACAAAAGCAAAACGCCAAACACTCGCATACCGTTTGTGGTCACTTACCATCCAGGGCTACCAAAAATAAAAAACATCATTGACCGCCACTGGACCACAATCGAAAAATCAAACAAGCTTAAACGTATATTTCCTGATAGCCCATTTTGGCATACAGAAGACCCAAAAGTATCAGGGACATTCTTGTACGTGCCAAAATAACACCAAAATCCGAAGAAGCTGTTCTTGGAGAATCAAAACCATGCGGCACCAGTCGGTGCCAAACATGCAAAATGATGCGCCCATCAAATACATTCAAAGCCACATCTGGTGCCATTTCATCCATTAAAGGTAAACACAACTGCAAAACTGCAAATGCCGTATACCTGATGACGTGCAGTATATGTAACAAGCAATATGTTGGCGAAACAAAAATGGCATTGAACATACGCATGAGTCTGCATAGGTCCGACTGGAAAACTCGCCAATTCAATAGGTCTCCCGTTGCCGCACATTTCAGCGAATCGGGCCACTCGTTTGACAATATCATTCTGAATTGTATAGAAGCAAATACACAGTGGTCCGACGAGCAACGCAAGTCGCGGGAGACATATTGGATAAGGCGACTGAACACCCTTGCTCCATATGGAATAAACAAAAATGACACATAATGGAGTCTTCAAAACACATACATCATACTTTAGAGGGTTGTGTTTTGGCAGTTGTCAAATGTTTTCTGCGTGATTCATTGCTAAAATGAGTCTGGAGCCAGTCTATTGTAAACCACTACGAAACATTCAATTAGCCTGTAACAATACGGACACGGCTCTAGGCGAGTGCACGTTTTCATCGGTGAGTTACGATCAATCAATTTTGAATTATCTATTTTAAGAACTTTCCGCTGTCATGTCCAATATTGCATGTACAACCATATCTGTGTTGACAAGCCCCTGATGAAGACGAAAAGTCGAAAGCGCTAGGGAATATGTATAACATATGTAATTAATTAGCACTGTTTGAACAGCATATTTCTCCAATCTATTATTACTGCTTTCTGTTCTTGCATCCGTTTTTGGATCCAGTGTTTTAGAAAGATTCATTCGTTGGTGTTTAATATTTTTTCTCAACCATATATATATATATATATATATATATATATATATATATATATATATATATATATATATATATTTATATTTATATATATATATATATATATATATATATATATATATATATATATATATATATATATATATATATATATATATATATATATATATATATATATATATATATATAGGCAATGCACGGTACATCCCATGAAAAATGCATTACTTACGTAAGTTGAAGAAGAATATTATCCAATATTACATACAGGTCGATAAAGATGTGTTTCCTTTACATGATGGTAGGGTTACAATAAAACCGTCCGCAACCGCATACTAAACCATTTGTGGATTCCATTGTAGGGCAAGTGACTACAAAGAACAACCGAGAACTGTATTTAAAAAGATAACAATAACAACACTAATCGAAAATTACTTTTGAAAAATAAACGCAAAAAAACGAAATGCAATTTAGTTTCATTTACACGTGTGTGCCAACATGTTTAAATATTACTTCGAACTTTTCTGACAATATATGTTCTGCGTATGTTAACTGTTATTCTTTAGCATCAAATGTGTTTAGAAACTGACTGACTGTCCTAAATGTACACGAGCGTTCATATTTATCATTCGGACATTCATTCTCTTGCGACCATGTGATAATTTCAATATGAACATTTGAAAATTTGAGGTTTTAAATCAGTTAAACTATTTTATAAAAGATATTTTTGTTGGAAACATTGCAGAAATTTGCTATGAAGCATGTACTTTGGCTCAATACAGCCAATATTCCCTATAAGTTTGCATTACGATATTCTTATATTAATGTATAATATGTATTAATATTAATAAAACAAATACTCTAAAAATATAGTGTTTATACTTTGATACGAAGCGATAATTTAGCTTATTTGTCTTGTTTTTTTCTGCATTGTGTCGTGTCACATAAATTATATAAATCGTGTTTGAGAGAAACACTCGTTCAATTGTTAATATATTGACGCACTTTCTTTCCGAATTAAATTGTAAAGCTTCTATATTGATCAAATAACCCGTTTCATGAACATATATCTATATACATATCGTATATGCTTAATAATACGTGCGTAATTGTTTTTGTTAGTCCTGAGTTTAATTCATCAATCAATACTTTGTCTATCCAAACCGGGTAAAAACTGTTTTCAGGTACATTTTATAGGAGCAATATCAGCTTTTATATAATTTCATTATTTGTTCTATAGAAACCACGTATGCTGTTTCTACGCATATGCACAAACATGTGTATTCGCTAATTGGACGTTATTCGGTTCTGACACGTTTATTCGTGTTTGACGATTGGCGAAGAAACTTTGTGCTGGCATTTTTCTGTATGAATGGTACTAGGTTAGGATTTTTTTTAATGGCGTACATGTACATTGGTTTGCGAATCGTGTGTTTAATGGTGCTCGTCTAGTTTAATACAAAAGAATCACCTTCGGTGTTTATATGAATATTAATTATATGGATTACTACTTCTTCTTAAGACGCATAACTATTATCTTGAGTTTGCACAACATGATGCTACGGTCTTAAATCTTGTTCTAAAGAAGGGATTTAAAGTCTCAAAAGATATATTTCTGTTTATCTGGTGTATCTGAACTATTGCAAATATAAAAGGTGGTGTGTTGCCTTTTCACGAATAATATAACATTGTCTAATTACTTTGTTTCCGCGCAACAAAAATAGTAACTAATTCACAACAATGTTTTACTAAAATCATCAATAAATAACAAAGCTGAACAATATGGTCATAAATATATTAACAAAATATCTGAGCCGTTCCACAGTAAAGCCCGTATCAGTGATGAGGTCGGATAAATACATCTTTCAAGTCATTGGAATGGAACGCCTATGTGTTTCGTCAATAAATTTTAAAACAGTCAAACAAATCGATTGTATGTACGATTGAAGTCAACAAACAATTTGCAATAAAAATGAAAGCGTTGTGGTAACTGATATAGGCTCTGTTGTGAAATTCCGCGTACATAGTATATAGTTTGGTGCTTTATGCTCCTTTTAATATTTGTTTGAAAACATTATATCTTATGGAAACCGAGATAATATTAAATGAAAAGATACAATCTGATCATTAAGAGTTATTAATAAATTATTTGTGAATGAAAAACGTAGCCATGCCATTGAAACAGTATGTATGTGTATGTTTGACATTATCACTTAATACGTGTAAAACATTACCTTTTTCTGCGTACGTGAATTTTGTTCTTATGTTTTGCTCTATCGAATTTTTTAATTATTGTATCATGACTTTTGTATTTCTTTATTGTATTTACTTAATTAATGTGTGCCTAAGGAAGGATTTTTCTGTTGCTCCTAGTGCATAGTTTACGAAAAAGCAATTCAATTGGAATAAAATCGACTTTAGTTTCTTTGTTTTCTTTTTGATTTTAACAAAAATGATTGTTTTGGTTTGAACAACAATTATATGAGTTTTATTTTCATTTACTCGTGTATGCTAGTGATTAATACAGGGCGAAATGGTTCGACGCCTCATTCAATCGGTTTAATCCCAAAGTGGTTTTCCTGGACCGTTTTAGGAGATTTCCCCAGTTTCAATCATTTTTATTTTATATATTTTAATGTATGTTTCGACCTGTATTGTATTGTTGATAGTTAAACTGCCTTGAATTTAAAGCTAGCGTGGTTTAATAGCAATTTCTCTCTTGAAATGTTTCTGGATTTTCATTATTCCTATATATTATGTGACATATGCTATTACATTTGTTCAATAATCATTGATCCTATACATGTCATTGTAAAGTAAGAACATACATAATTAATAATTTTTTTATGTTTAAAAAATTTGTAAATAAAAAATGTTTATTTTTTGTCATGGCCTAAATGTGACATGGATACAGTTAGAATTCCTTTCAAATTGAAGATATATGTGTTGAGCATACACTAAGCACAAAATAAAGAACATGTTTGACATGTTTTGTCATTAGAATTGCATTTACTCATTCATTCATGCATTCATCCGTTCTTTCACACTTAACCACAGCATTTCGGTTGTGTTTTATTTTCAAAACCCTTCAGTAAAATTGTTAAGCAAATTATTAGGAAAGTGATGCTTTTGTTGTTTATTGGAAAATTAAGCACGCGAAAATTTATGCAAAGCAAACTTAAACCGACAAAATATTTTAAATCTGGGTCGTTGCCTTTGAACAATTATTGGAAAGCACAGGGGGTTACACTGGTTGACGGGCATTCCGAACGAACAGTTGACACCAAAATACATCACAACATTTATTTATTTTACAAGACAAAATGGCATGTATTCATAAAATAATAATAATGCAATAATATGCGTTTAGTACATTTTATGTTAGAAGTAACACAATCAGTTTATTACTATTAAATTTATGTTCTTGGTTAAGTTTGGTACAAATAACACAAAAAGTACAAATTATTTGGAAAAAAGTTTATTTTAATATGTGTTAAACATAACCTATTTCTACATACGTGAATTGTGTTTTTATGTTTTGCTCTATCGCATGTTTGAATTATGTATCATGACATTTGTATTTCTTTTTGTATTAACTTACTTTAAGTGTGCCTTATAGAGGGTTTTTTTTCTGTTTCTCCTATATTTTTCCAATGAGTAATTAAATTGGAATGAAATCGACTTTAGATTATTTGGTTTCTTTTTTATTTGAAAAACAATTATTGGTTTTTTATTTGAAAATGATATGAGGTTTATTTTCATTTACTCTTGTATCTTAGTAATGAATACAGGGCTAAATGGTTCGACGCCTCATTCAGTCGGTTTAATCCCGACGTGATTTTCGAGGACTGTTTTAGGAGATTACCCCAGTTTCAATCTTTTTTGTATATTTTGCTGTATGTTTCGTCATGAACATGCATAGTACTGTAAATTATTACATGCCTTAATAAAAAACAATGTTTTCTTGATTTTCATTATTCCTATATATCCTGCGACATATGCTACTACATTTTTTAAAATAATCCTTGACTATATTAATAACATACATAAACAATAATTTCATGATGTTGAAATAATACAAAATACAAAACGTTTAAGTTTTCTCATAGCCTAAATGTGACACGGATACAGTAAGCATTTGTTTCAAATTGAAGCTATTTGTGGTTTGTGTACACTTGGTAGAAAAGAAAAAAAAAACGTTTGAATATTTTTGTAGAGTACACACTTTGCAGAACACAAAGAACATGTTTGAAATGTTTTGTCATTATAATGCTTTAAATATTTTGTCATCAGAATGATATTAATTCATATAAACATTCATAAATTCATTTACACTTAATCACATTATTTCTGTGGTGTTTCATTTTTAAAACCATTTAGTCAAATTGTTCAAATTGGCCCATTTTCTCCAAGTGTTTTCTAACTTATATTCGTCTTGGACGTTTTCAACTGTCTTGTGGAGGTTACCCAAACTGTTATAGTCACTGTTATTTTGTTCATTCTCAATGTAAGCATGTATCCTCCTTCTTCCGTTTCGAACGGAAACGCAAACACTTGACTAGAATCATAAGTGTTTGTCAGTCATAAAACCACTCTTAAAGTGTGTATATTAATTTTCCTGTGAACACTCTTGTGACGATAAATGCTGTGTAACAAACGCTCGAGCAAAGACATATCTAATCATAGTTCAAAGTGTTACCCAATACGTAAAGCTTCATAAAATATTCGTCACGTGACATTATGCTTAACGATTTCAGTATTGTTTGCAGTATGACGAAGTGTTTATGTTTGAACAATGTAGTGGTTCAGCTTACAAATAATTTTACTACCGCTTAACGTCCTTTTAAACCGAGCGAGTGCACGCACAGTTAACAGCGAGTATTAGTTGAAGCTTATACATGTACTTGATAATGAATAGTTTTTAAAAATGTGTTTTTCGTTTGTCTAATTCCAAAAACTATGACAGTTTTAATAGTGGCGCGTGGAATGTTTATCAATATAATAAATGTTACAAACAAGTTTTGTGATTTGCTGATTTGTAAGGTTAAATAGTAACAATTCAACTAGATACACAGATAACCTGCAGTTGAATTGCATAGGCAATTCTTATCATCATAACGACGTCCTGTTTAATATTTAAAGTTGGTTAGAACGATTGTTCAACAAAAAAGCACAGGACAAAATTAAACGACAAACACGAACACAAATATATCATCCGACTTCAAACGGTCTATGCAAAGATTATTTTTGAGGATTCAAACTGGTTTTAGGGCCCCCAAACCTTAAACTTTAATAAACAAAATATTAAATTGTAACTGAAAACATACCTCGTAACATAAAAGTTCAAAATCAATTTAAATAAGGAAGGTTTTAGCAAATTTGATTAGATTCTTAAAGTCATTGTAATATTGAATATATTTTACAGGTATATCATTCTCGTCTCCTCAAAAAAAAATCATATACATGTAGAAATCTTAACATTGTTTAATACATCGTAAAATAATCATGCACAATGTGTGATACGTCGTTTATTAATACATGCAATATGACACAAAGGAAGGTGAGTTATTCATTACGATGCCGATCAAATATACCCGCCGCAATTTTTGTTTATGTTTGATCTTTAGGTTAAATTATGCAGGTATTATAAAGATATTTCCTTCGCAAATTGTACCATCATTATCTTGATTATTTGAAATGTAAATTATTAAACAAGATATCTCGTCAAAGGTTAATAGAAGGATAAACCTCAAAATACACCAAATATGGTGCTACAAGAATATTATTTCAATAATTGAATGTGAATTCGTCTTAGTTTATTAAGAATTTTAAAGAATGAAGATGTTTAGACTACGTAATAGGCCATTTAAGCGCCCCTTGCCGGGGCGCTTGAATTTCGAAATCAGAGTCCCCGGGGCGCTTGAAATTTTCCGATCAGTGTATTCTTCAGTAAAAGAAAGTGGAGATTGTCCAAAAAATCAAGGTTTCCCTATCAGTGTATCAATATTCCCTGTTTTAAAAGAGCACTCGGTACCTACTTTCACAAGTAATCGCCATAAACACCACATGGGGTAATGGATAATCCACTGATAAGAGAATAGCATGACGCGCGTATCGATTATTCTAGCCACATTACACGGTCATTTAAATGCTGAAAAGGATGTATCTTGTAACTTTCCAGTCGTTAAACTGTGAAGTTCATCGTCCAATCGGTTACGCGAATGCTTATGAGGGCGGGGTTAACTATCGACCATTATTTTTGATTGACGTCGGGCATGAAGTACCGGTAAGAGTTTATCGCAGCTTGATTAGCAAGAAGTTGTACCATTTGAGTAATATAAAACCGGTAATTAGTACAGTACAGAACATTAAAGACGGTTTCGGGCATCATCATCACACCTTTTTACTGTAAACAAGTGTTACCTATGACTCATTAATACGAGAAATTAATTGCAAGTGGTAAACAATTAATTATTATAGCGAGTAAGTTGTGCAAATGACTCCCAGTTACAATTATGTGATAACAATTTATTTAATTCCAGTACATGTATATTTCAACATGTCCATTTATAGAGCTGATTCACCTCGTTTTTCTGACATTTATTCGACACGTTATGCGCTTTAACAAATTTTCGTTGAATTAATTACGCACACTTGTAAATGTTTCGTCCGATAATCGATAGTTAGAAGACTGATGATGGCAACCGGCCGTGATCCTCGTGGACAACGTGAATTTCATGCATAATTCCGTCAAAACATTTATTCGACTCGTAAAGTGTTTAAACAAATTATCGTTGAATTTATAACGCAACGGTTAATATTTGTTGAAATCTCAAATGGGAATAATTAAATTTGTAATCCGAAACCCATTCCCGTAAGTCGATGTTAACGCGTTTTTAATCCGAAACACACTTCCGAATGTAAATGTTACCGCAACGTTAAATATTTTTGCTTCAAATTAGCAGTGCAAATTTATTTTGTGTCGAATCTTTTTCTCAATTAAAAAGAGCGCAAAAATTATGCAGCATGTACAACGTCGCGTCTATTGCATACAAATGGCGTGTATTGAGCGTTTTAACAAGCGCACAACAGGTCAGGGGATTGACGCATATTCAGAGGCAATATTTCATCAAATCTATAAATAGTCACTTAAAAAATTGCAAGGTTTGTGTTAAAGAAATAACTGAAAGCTTTTATCGTAAATATTTACCAGGAAGAGATTGATAAAAACGGAGTAAACGGGATTATCGGGTAATAAATAGAAACTTGAAAAAAGTAAGTATACAGTAATAGAGTCGGGTTGAAACGGATGTATTGGAGAATCGTTCGAGTCGGGATTTTACTATATGTGCAGAAAAGTTTTAAAACAATTAAACAATATAAAAAAATATATTTTTAAATGACTGGGGGATTTTTTTGAAGAGTCATAGCGCACCAAATGACGTCTTTTGACGCTGTTTTTCTTTGAGTTATAACGCACCACAGAACGTGAATTGACACGTTAAAATAAAAAAAAATCAACGTCGAAAGGGGACACCCCTCCCGAACCCACCCCCGCTCGGCCCCGGGGCGCCTGAAAAAAATCCTGGGGAAGGCACTGCATTATATATCTAGTTTAGCCATACGCCATGTACTTTGTTGTTCTACGAGTTGTAATTAATGGGTTTGTGATTTATGATATTTATTTTCCTAGTTCCTGTTTATTTTAACGTTAACACAATTTGACTTGATATACTTTGCTTATATAATTAGAAAGACATACGGAATTCGGTATGTTCTTGTGTTGAAGAAAAGATTTTGATAGAAGTTCATACTTTTTGTAACATGTCATTCATACACGCAGTACAGATACATACAATAATGAATCATCGTGATCTTTTTAAATTCAATGTAAAATGGGTTCCCATTTCTAAAGGCACATGTATTCATTTGCTTAACGAAACTACGCAGTCGCATTTTCTAAAATGATAATTGTGTGTGTCTGACTAACCAGGTTTGTATGTTGCAAGGCGGACTAAGATCAATATGAAATCCTGTATCAATGTTCGTCTGCACTATCGTCTCGTGATGTATTTAACCACTTTGTATATAGTATGGCTGTTATCTAAAACAAGCCGGTTACATTATACCTGCCTTTGCCGCATTACACATGAAGTAGTGGCATGACGCCAAATGAACATTTTCGTCGTTTGTATCCGAATGAGATTAAAAATGCATCGAGTAGTGGTGCGCTATCAATACATACAAAAATGCATAATATGGCGAACTACTAACTTTACGAAAATGAGACTCTGCAGAAAAAAATACCGGGAAAACATTTCAGAACACTTTTACTCGAAAGGTTTACAACGTGTATTTATCCTGGGCTGACCATAAATATTTATTGATTAAGACGTTTCAAACGATTTGATAATTGTTAGATTACGACACGTTACACAATATTTTTAAATCGTATATGATAAATGAACATCTGTTTAAAGTGGCATGTATAATCATCACTTAAACTTCTTTACTAATACAACAATGAAAAACATAGGCCAAGCACACTAAAAATAGATACACGCAATTATGTCGGAATGAAGTTGAATCATCACAAAGGTACGCGCATGTTTTCACTAATAACTTTTTAAACTAGTAATTGTTATGTTCCATTATCACAAATAAGACAATGTAGCAATTCCAACACGCTTTATTGATTTTGGTGACACGTTTGAAAATGTATATTGAGCCTCGATTATAACATGGTAATATTCTCTCCCTAGAGTTACTCGTGATTTCATTACTATATATATTTACGCATTACACTGGTAACAACTATGACACTTTCGTATTATCATCTCATTAGTCGCCTGAGCCACGAGTAAAAATATGTACAAACATACGCTCGGATGAAATGATAATATGACCTTCACATAAAGTGAAACAAATCCTTTTTATTTTATGCTATTTGACAACGATTGTGTTTAGTATTTATAATTGTCGGTCGGATATCGAAACACGGGCTCATCAATTCCTCTTCATACAGGTCATTGTATGGTATGATTTGCATAGGACATATAGTTACCGGATCACGTTGATTTTCCTTAATTCTCATAAAAAATCGTCTCGGCCGCCGTATAATACGGAGGGTAAATTATAGTTAAAACACGCTTTGATAATAGAACAAGTCGAGTTGTCATCTCACTACTAAATTGACAGAGGCTGACCATTCCAGTACTGTACAAAATTTGTCATATACTTTGTTTGTATACTTATTATAATAGCATCGTTAAAACTTTCTTATATTCTTTACATAGTATGATGTAAAGAAGCTAAGAAAGTAAAAACATTCATACTATCAGGTTAATAATATTTAACATTTGTTTCAGGACATGGCTGGGAATTTTTCACACCAAGTGTACTGCCACTGTCTTTGAACACAGACGATTCAAGTATGGTAGCTGATGGTGATGGAAAGAAATCAACAACCACCTGTTCAGGTATAAAATGATCAAACAAACTGTCACTGCTGCTCGTGGTTATATATTATTATATATGCTATTTTTCTTGGACAGTTGACTTTTTAATCAATATCTCAACAGTAACTAAATACCAACTAAAATATGTGTCTTTCTTTGTGTACTTATCAATTAAATTGAATTAAATGGCGGCAGGGCGATTTGGCCTCTACAACAAAACCGTAAATTTGTAGATTGTATTGCAAATGGCTATTTGAGACCTACACCATTGTAAAAGAAACGCGGTAATATATTAAGGGTGTTTCGGACATTACAACACTAAAAGCAATTTACATTTAGCCTCTTCAACACGTGTATGCAGACATTTTAAAGATTTATACGAATTCTATCGAAATCGGATTAATATGATTTAATATGTTTATAATTAAATTATGCCAAGAACATCCTTAACATAAAACATTTTTTCCTTTCTTCAAGAGATTTAGGGCCCCAGGAAACCTTCCCGCCTTATCATCTTCACTGTTGTGCCTTACGTGCAAGCAGAGACCGAGCATCATGTTACTACTACCCTGCAGCCATCTGGCGGTGTGTGACCAGTGTGCACGGACCACCGAGTTATGTCCGCGATGTACCAGGCCCGTTATGTGCATCATTCGAACGGTTATACTTTGATGGGTGTTGAATTGCTCTTGTTAAAGGAACCATGAATGAAAATACATTGCTCTGAAATAAAGATATCTAGAATAATATGCTTTTTTATTATCTGCGTACACAGCTCGTATTTCTCTTAACCTCGAGTGCCTTAAGGTCTTAACACCAAAAATTAAAATTCCCAATAATTAATCACACCCATTTATTTCTGATAAAACAATTGTATAACATTAAAACATTAACGTAATATGTCAGTTCAATAATGTGTATTTTGTTATTATTTATACAAGTACTGTATACTTATACAGCAAGCACATACCAGTTTGGATTATATTGTTTATGATGTGTATACAATATATTAAATGGCATACATTCCATGCGCATATTATTCAGTGTGTGTCTATTTCTGTATATTGAGACACTCGAACCTATGCTAACATTCTGAAATGCATATATTCGTCTCTGCTATTGTCTTGTTCCTTCTAAATGGACTATATATAACGGGGTTCATTAGACATTATTATTTATTTCATTGACCCGTTTAAAATAATAAGTATAACATTTGTAATCATCAGTGTTTTCAAGTCAAAAGGAACACAACTAAAATAAATGTACAGGATATTTGTTGAAGGAAATATAAATCAGTGCCCATTATACTATATTAAATCGACATACATTCGCAATATTTTAATAATATTTTTCTTGAAATTATTATCTCTTAAATGTTTAGACGATCGTGAAAACGCTGTTTTATTATTATTTCTAGAAACGTAGGCGTTGGAATACTAGTCATGGAATCCCAATGTTTCTAAATTTAACTTGTTGTTCGAAATTTAGTTTCAACAGTTCCAACATTGTTATACATATAACAACGGGTGTGGATGTTAAACGTTAAATGGATGTGTATTTTCAATTATAATTGTATTGCATGACCTTAACACGAAGCAGTTTTGACCACCTTTATTGTATTTACGTTTCATTATTATGTCATTATAATAATTGTAAATAAACAACTAGCTCTATTATAAATATACAACAGTCAATGTGTAATTAATCCGTTCATTTTTTGTTTTCGCCTTGCGAATGACTCTAATATTACTAATTATACAAGTTGACTCAAATGTTAATAATAATATAAGTAGCTGGCTTAATCAAATCAAACGCATTGACTGTTTAGCGGGAACTGCTGTATTTGCTTATCTGTTTTTTTTTTCTTTTTCATATTTTTTGTTCTTTTTGTACATATATATAGTCTGATATTTTGTTATTGATTTTCAAAAAAATCTGCATATTTATCCAGTGTTTTTTTATATGCCCATATATGAATGACCCGAACTTTTCAATTAGTTTATTAACTGATGTTAAGCCTATTATAAGGGTTTTAAATAAGACATAATATTATGAAGTGTGTGATTATACTTGTCAATTTAGTAGTTGTAGCTGACTAAGAAGGGAAGAAATAAATACGACTAGTATGATTGTTAACGTTGCTGAAACATGCCAAGTGACCTCCCTTGTATTAAGTGTTGAACAACATTTAACAAATTAGTTTACTGCGCGGACAAAATAGGTGATGGTAACCCGCTTCGTAGAACTACAGCGCAATTTCATTGTATCTACGCATCAGAGTGTCTAGAATATTTTTATATATTCCTGTTAAGCTGTATCATGGTATCTATCATGATACCTATAGAAAACTCTTACGAATGAGCGGGCTCTCTGCTTTATCCCATTTAAAATGGTGAAATATTTAAAAAAGAGATCCTTAAAAATGTTAACTGGGTCGCGCTGTATTCTCCTAACACAGATCCGAAAAAAGTCACGTGGTATAGGCACCGTGTCTACGCAAGTTATCAGATGTCGTCAAGGCAAGAAGATAAAGTCAGATGTTTTTTTTCCGACAGAATTGACACGCATACCGTTCTTGTTCTTGTCGATGTATGTCTGCGACAAAAAAGAGTTAAGCAAATGAAACAACTTTACAAAAAGACTTTTAAAAAATGTTGCTTACAAGAGAACCATCTCTTATAAACGTAATTACAAGCAGGTATTTATGCAGTAATACACAGTATAATGGGATTGGTTTTATGGTTGCTTTATTATCAAAAGTAACTCTTCTGCTGCCATGAAGCAAACCAACACAATTCTAACAAATATTGTGTATAACCTGACGAGGGCAGTTTCTACAAAAAAAGCATCTTATTTTTTATGTTGCGTATAACTAATTATAAATATCCGAATGACATTTTAGGAAATAATCAATAATTGTAGCAGAATAATTTAACATGAATAGTTAAGTAATAAAAGAAAAACACGAGATGCGTTAATAAAGTTATACATGTTTAGATGCATGTGCATGGTAAAATGCCTATATTTTGTTTCAATTATTTAAACTTTAAAAATTGTGATAAATCACAAAACTTAATACCGATCGCTGTTCGTTGTGTGACGAATGATGAACAGATAAACGCGTGGATTATGGATTTAATTTACAATTAAACATATAAAACAATGATTGGTCAAATGAACAATTGATTGCCAATTGTTTACGTGTAAATGAAAACAAAAATAATCAAATTGAAGTTTCTGCGTTTAAGGAAACACCAACAGGTATAACAATGATTTCCCGTTGGTTATGGTTAATAACAAATCACACAGCATATAAATATATGTGTAAGTTTCACAAAACAATCAATGTAATGCTTTAAATGAGGCAGCATACGTGTGTGATTATATTACCATTTCCCTGAATAAAGTGTACAGTGTAAGCAGCATCGTTAACGCTCCTTCCACGGAATATTGTTTTTACCCCGTCGTGGAAACTCGGCTCTCGCAATAAAAACAAAGAACGGCATCAAACTGACTGATTAAAAATCAAAACAACGGTAAATATAATATTTCAAAATATGAATGTCAAGAAACTTTTTCAGAAGAATCGTCCGCTAGTATATTAATATTAATTATTCAAATGCCTGTGTCCTGCGTTTTGTATCCGCGTAAAGCGTTAAGGTCTCGCAGCCGTACTTTGGATGGAGAATACGAGGGATTAGTAGAGCCTGCACTTGGTGTTCGCAACCTTCTCAGTCTTGCCATCGATGCGGTCGTCATGGCGATTCTTATTCAGACCTCAGCGATACTGGTAACATCCTTTGACAATATCGCTATCAAGTACTTGAAGCTAGTCACTTATTCCAGTTTCTCGCCGCTCATGTTGTTGGTCGTGCTGTTCACTATGACCTTCTCCGCGATAACCTTCATCCTACATGTTCCTGCTCTTTCGTAGAGTCTGTTCGTGAGGTCTTGAAGTTTACTGCTTGTGCCACCCATGAGGTCAATGTCATCAGCGAATCTCAAGTTGGAGATGGGTTTTTCACCGATGGAGATAAAGGTGTATGGTCATAGAGAGTATCCTGCATTATCTTCTAAAGGAAAAGGTAAAACAGGACGTGAGAGAGTAGGCATCCCTGAAGGACGCCCAATGCTGTCCAGAAAAAGTCCCCCTGCCGTCCATTAAGAGGTACCAAGCTGCTGGCGTTTCCGTAGAGTTCTTGCATGACTTGCCACAACCCTTCGTCAATATTGAATCCTCTCATAACATGCCATAGGCCATCATGCCACACGCGGTCGAAAGCTTTCTTAAAGTCGATGAAGTTGGGGAAGAGTTCACGTTGTTGTTGCAAGTGTTTCTCAATGATTCAGTTGAAGATATGTTCCACTGTGCTCCGCCTAGCTCTAAATCCAGCCTGCCGTTCCTCTGCCGTACTCTTCAATCGATTGAGGTTTATTCCTTAGCGTGACGCTGCTGGTATGCCTGCTGAGGCTGATGGTGCGCTCATTCTCGCACAACTTGAGGTTGCCCTTTTTTCGGTAGGAAAGTGACCAGTGACTGGATCAACTCATTGAGCTACTTCTTCTCCTGCCAGAATTTTGGCTCATTGCCGTCATTGCTGAAGTCGTTGTTTTTCCTCCGTGCTTAATTAGTTCGAAAGGGACATTGCCCGCTACCGGTAATTATCCTGCCTTAAAACTTCGCACTACCTCCTCCACCTGCGCCGCAAGTATGGACTAGAGTCCAGATTAGTGTACTTCTCATGCTTCAGCTCTCTTCTTTTATTAAATAGATCCGTGATTTTGTTCGTCATTCACGGCTTGTTATTTCTGCCAGCTTTCCCAAGAACTTGTTCGGCCGATGACAGCAGGACACCCTTGATGTCGTTGGTTCTGGTGTCGATGTCATTTTCCAAGATGTTCAGGGCTACAAACTTGCGCGCTAAGTCATGGGCACTGCCTATGACTGCACCAGGAAACGTTTTTGTGTTCGCCTTGCGGATGCTTGACTTAAACCGTTGCGGCGCCAGTATGAAATCGATCTGGTTGGGTACTTGCCCGTTTGGAGCATGCCAGGTTGCTGTACAGGACGGTTTGTGTGGGTGCAGCGTGTTTGCCGGGCTGCCTTGGTGGCTTCTGACGAACTAAAGAATTGTCAACCCTCTGTCGCTGGTCTCTTCTCAGCTTAATCTTCCAACTGTCCCTGACCAATATTGTTATTACTTTATGGATTATTCATTTTACCCTTTACTCTATGGTTTGATCATCTTCAGTTTCACTTGTATTGTTGTTCAAAGTTAAAGTAATTTTGGTTTAGAAATAATCTAGGTTCTCATCTGTATAGTTCAGGATAAGAAACGGATTCTCTTTATACGTATAGTTGAACAAGTCATCCCAGTGTGAATCAAATGTGACCCAAGGGCATGATCTGAACAAACATGGATGGGAACCATGGTAGTGTGTTACTTAACAAGTACTTAGCCTCTGGGTCTGTCGATTTCCTAGCAAAATTATTTTTTTGCACTATACGAGACTTCAATGTTCACGTGAAGTGCATGATTTGAACAAACATGTACTTGGTACAAGACAATTGTATGCGATTACACGTCACATATCAAACCACTGGGCCTTATAGTGTTTGATGATATGTGTTGTTGTTTTTCACTATGTATAAGAAATGATGTTAACCCCTGGACACGTCTAATTTTGTAAAAGAAAAGGGATTATTAAGTTATTTTACCATGTATTGTTATAAAGGTAATGCGACTTCCGAGGCGATTTTCAAACCCATAGGCATGATTTGATCGCTCTTTATGGAGTATTACTGTACAATATTACATACTAAATATTATACCTTTGCTTCATGCGCTTTCAGACCATATTTTTCAGTTGTGTAATACATTTTAAGCTCTGATGGCATTTACATGTTGCGGACCAAAACGATTTATATAATCTTTAAAGACGTCTACATAAGTATCAGTATAAGTAAAACGCGATCACCAAAAGGGCTTTATCAATAGAAGGAATCTTATTTTAAAATAATTACCAATACATTATGTATCAGACGCAATATAAAACCTTGCACAAACAAGATACGAAATACATCGCCCGCGTTCCATGATTTGATCTGGCTATGTAGGTTATGTACATCACAGCAACAATAGTTTAAATAGTTTTGTTACGGTTCTGTATTCTTTATTTAAGTTCGATGTGATAACCATTGTCATATATAACCAGGGAGACAACTCTGTATGTCTTAGTATCATGGGAAGAGAATTAATTGCACATTTCACGTCATTGAAAATGTATGGAAAAAAATAATATAATACATTAACAACTTGTAAACGGCACTAGAATATAATCGTTTATAATACTGTCTGCCCTATATTGTGTTCTTATTGTGCGACAGTGTTCTTGTAATGTTTTTGTCGTTGATTTTGTTTGTGATAAATAAACATGTCTTTTAGGGCGTCATTCTTGTTAATGCGGTGGAACATTATATTTATATCATGACTTGATCATGTGCAAAAATAATCGGAATTAAACGGGAAATAATAACATCATTCCATCGACATATCAATTCAATCACCGTCTTGGTTTAAAAGACTTAAACTCTGAACATTGATTTGAAACGCACTCCAATTCTCTCCTTAAATGGCCTTTTCATAGATTTTGACAAGTATTGAAGCTTGTCATTAAATGCTTTATATTGATAAATTTAAATATTTGACCTAAAAATCTCCAGTAAAAAGAAACAAGAATACAGTTAACAAAAGGAAAAAAATTAACCCTAGACTGGGCTCGAACCAATGACCCCTGGTGTCCTGGAGTAAAATGTCTCCCGCTTTGACCACTCGACCATCCGTACTCATGCAATTAGCGAATGTATTTTACTTATATAAGCAAACCTCGTAGTTTCCCAAAATTTAACGACAACAACAGAACTTTCCAAATTATTCAATCGTTTCGCGTTGCAACGCTTTATAATTTTCAGGTTGCTAAATCGTCAAAGATGCATTTAGAGCATGGTAAATGTTCAGTATTACTTTTTCCTCACAAATATAACTCAAACGAAAATTTGCGATTCTGAAACAACTTTTTTTAATTATGTCAATTTAACAAAACGTCAAAAGGCCCCTTTAATACTTTCGTTACAGCGTATGAGAACATGGCAGGCAGGTAACCAAGTGATGACTCGGTATACAGAGTATGTTGGAACTACGTACACGGCAGACTGCACGCATGCTGTTTGACTGAGCTCGTCGAGCTATAGTGGGAATGATCATACTTTATATTTAACATACGTGTCTGTTAATTGCAAACAATAATTATAGAGCATCCAAATTATAAATAATTATTTGCTCAACCAATCTAAACGGTTGTTGGTGGTTATACATACAGATTGATTTAATATAAGATACATGGATTTACATTGATAATATCAACAATTATACTGTAGTGAAAATTATCCTGAGCCTTTTTATGCATATTTGGGATTCATCCAAAAATTATTTAGCTATATTTGGAAGACGATAAACTTTATATGTTGAATATGATATAGAGAATTAAAAATACTGACCCCTCATTACGCCAGGAATGATTCTAAAATTCATAAGTTGGATCGGTTTAAAAGATGACTCAATATATGTTAATTAGCCGGCAAAATGATTAGTTCAATATTTGCGAAAAGAGCAGTCGCGACCTTCTAAGATGATGTTTTGCTTACACCTTGAGAAAGTTTGGTTTCTGTAAAACACAGAATGTAGAAGTCGAACAAAGTGTTGTGAATGAATTTAAATTTAAAACGAATGATTGTAACATTTAGATGAAATATTGACAAGCTGGACCTTCACAGGGGTGTAGGGGATTGATCCTGCATCAGCAGACGATAACAACGCTTAAATTGATTACAATTAATACGATCGCGTGACATATTGACAAATTGATGTTTCAATAAATCATAAACCATTCGTCTACCTTTCTATGAACTGACCATCGCATTCGTCAATTGTGGACATTTCCTTTCCATAGGCTCATGTGACACAATATATTGGGTCTCCATGAGTCTGTTAAAACTATTTGTTCATCAAAATGTCTGCGATAACCTTGTTACTACAATCAAAGTACGGTTATTAACCATAGAATGGGCAAAAATTGAAACTCTTATTTTCAGATCTTCCCTCTCCAATTATTCTGAATAGATTATTGCCCTTTGATACTACTGTACCATTTTACCGTGGTTTTCCGAAATCTCAGTTACAACAATAGCATACTTCACAATAAAGGTTTTCATTTTTTTTTATTTAAAATATGAATATAAAACAAACAAGTATCAAAAGTTTCATAAATAAAACAAAATCATATACACTAAACATATACTTTGTATCAGCATTTAAATCCAGTAAAAGCCTTCCAAACTGTTTATGAATTAATTTAGTTTTATGAAGAGTGATTTGTGTTTGGACACCAAGGTCGTAAATATATCTATTTATATAAATATATATTAACATATATAAACTTTAAACTCTACTATACAACCGTGTAATTTTTAACTACGCATCAAATTATTAAAACATTAACATTATTTAGCTATACAATTAATACAAGGTCAGCATATGTCAATATAAAATATAGACTTTGTTCTCGACTCTTAATTAATAATTTATTATTTGAAACCTGACACAGTTTTACACACTTTGGTTACGTTTCAGTTTGTTTACTTATTATAAAAATTCCAAGCAGAGTTTTTTTAAACGTTGATTCATTAAAAACAATTATTTATTTATTTCAATTCATACACAAATCTGATATGTTTCTCTGTTCAAAAACAATTGTGCAAGGTGAATCTCAAGATCTGCACAAGTAGGCCTTATTAGATTAATATTATCAGATACTTTTCAAACACAATAGAGTGAATGTTCACTGTTCTTCATAATAACCATGTGTATTGTTCCCCAAAACAATGTTCGAATGCACAACCACATATCGGCACAATAAGCCTAATTTGTCTTTTTATTTTTAATATACAAAGATGTGAATTTCCTATGTCATTTATAAACTTTTCATATAAACAGTTTTTTGGAATCACATATTGTTTCATTTGTGTGTTTTTCATCAATACATATCGTTAATGTGCCTTCATAAACAGTGTTCTTTATGCTTTCCTTAATAAATACATGCCTTTCCTTCTTTTACATATTCTGTTATTTTTTTCTTCACGAGTTCAACTGCACAAATGTACAGCTAGGGTTCCATCGGACATGTTCGGCCCAAGCTACATCACCAGGCTCCCAGCGTCGAAGGACGATTCCGCAAAAGAAACAGCGGACGCAGTCTGCATAACCTATTTGTATAAGAATAAGAATAACACATTACATTTTTGATCAACAAAACAAGAAGCAGGTGCTATTCTGAAACATATATTAGAATTAATATTATATTTATTCATAAGTTTAATTGCAGTAGCATGAAACTTTATATCTAAATCAACACTTGCATCAGTTATATATTATACAGAGAGTAATAAAACAAAGCGATAATACCGTTTCACGCTTGTTGATCGCGAGATTGTGTATCAAAAATGAGATTTGTGCAAGAATTTAAACAAAGTTTATTACTTCTAAGCATTAACAATGACCGGCACAATTTTTCTTATATACGTTTTTAGCCATGCAAAATCTATGTAAAAGTAAAGAAAAACAGATCTTTAATATTGACATAAATCTGAAAATCTATTGGTATCACATAAACGACATCAATTCAACTTTGTCAATTATTCACATAATTTCAATCATATCTTTATCAATTAAGAGCCGGCAGAAACATTTTAAAACTTACCGAAGTAATAGAACCCAGCTGTTGCCAACTCTAGTGCTCGGTGTCTTATGATTTCTGGACTCCTATCGAAGGATTTCACACGTCTCTGCAGAATTGCCTGACCCGTATGTAGTGGTCTCGTGGTATGGATTCCTAATCTCCTTTCTATAATAGTACAATCGTTTATCAGTTTGGTGTTGTATGTGTGTTCATTGTTTAATAATATTGCATCTAATGCAAACTGAAGAAATATTAAATATAATAATACTAATTCAGCTTGAACAATACGGGTTATTAATACATTATTTGTGAATGAAAAACTAAGACATGATAATGGAACAGTTTTGATGTGTATATTTGAACATATAGCTTGATTAAATTATTGAGCTTAAACAGGTCATTAAGAAAGTTATATAAGAGTCATTAAATAAGTATAACGACACCCACGAGTCATCAGATGGAGATCATTGTTTATTAACAGCAGGTTTTTTTTCATTTACCAATTGTCTTTATAACACAGGAAATGTCATGCAATACAAAACTAAAGAGACAAATCATTTTAAAATTGCGATCACTGAGTTGGAGCGGTTATGGCGAAGCAAAGGATGTAAAACCGTTTGAACGGGATTCCGAACAAACAGTTTATCCTAAAATAAATCATAATACTTTTTTAGTTTACAATACATTTGCATGAATTCATTATTGTACCATGTAGCACTACGTTCTTGGTATATTTTGTGTTGGAAGTACAACAATCAGTTTATTTATACTTCATGTCATTATGCCTAAGAGGTGTGTTGTCTGTTGCTCATAGTGCATATTATACCAGTGAGTAATTAAATTGCAAAAACTAATGTCTGCTTTATTTCTGTTTGATTTGAACAACGATGTTATAAGGTTAATTTTTATTCCAATTTGTATATTAGTTTTCAATGCAGGTTTAAAGAGGTTCGACGAGTCATTTAACCCCGACGTGATTTGCATGTAACTTTTTGGGGCATGACCCCAGCCTCAATCACATTCATTGTTTAAGCTTTGCTGTTTGTTTGCCCTGTATAGCACTGGCTATTGGTCAGCTGCCTTTTATTAAAGGCTAGCGTGGTTAAAACCAATATCTCTCCTGTTGTTTCTGGATTTTCATTTTTCCTTTATATTCTGTGAAATGTGATATTTCATGTTCTTCTATAAATCCTGGATCGTATACATGCTATTTTAGTGTATAATAAGGACAACCAAAATCAATAAATTAAAGTTTACACAATCTTAGATATTTTTTTATTTTTTTTTATATCCTTGATTTTTCATGAATGCAGTGAGAATTTCTTTTATATTAAAGATAGTTTGATTTAGCGTACAATTTGCAGAAAAGACAAAATTTGAAATGTTTGTGTCATGGGAATTATATTCACTCATTCATTACACTTAACCACATAATTTATGCCATGTTTAATAAACATTATGAAACCTTTTAGTCACATAAACAAGCAAGAATATATTGGCAAATATGCTCTCTTTGCTAACATTGATGAATACTGATTTAATCCATTAAGAATAGATATAGCAAAAAAAGTAAGCACTGACTGTGCATATTTATATACACTTGCTTTGACTCGTTCTAACATTATATTTTACAAGTATATGATATACTGCATAAACGGTTATTTCATCCCATCGCGTAAAGGAACAACATGTCTACCTTCTATGTGAGGCACGTTCCTGTCATTATCTGTCAGAGAAGGTTGTGGTAGAGTAGGTTCATCATCATTCACTTGTCGCAGACTCATATCCATTGTTGATCCTTTCTTAAGTCCCTAACCTCGCGAGATGTCACGAAACAACTTTGAATTTCTTTGACTCCTAGCTTCAAACAACACACCATCGATGGCCCAGTGTTGTGGTTTAATCTAAAAAGACACAAAAATGTTGGGTTATCTTACCGAATATCTGCGTTCCGATAATCAAATTAAATAAGCAAACTTACAAGTATTCAAAAACAACAAAAGATTTGTTTAGCAAGGCGTTCAGCATCTATATGTTTACAAATGCAGTTTCCGGTTTAATAGCCTCTAGACGCGGCCATCTTTATTACGTCACTACACTTCCTGTAAAACGCAACCCAACCGGCAATACTCGTACTTTATCAGAATGAGCATGTTTAAACAGTAAAATGGCGTTCTCAAATATTAAGGTCATTATGCGATTTTTGCTTTTATATTTTTTTAATAAACACAAGTTGTTCAGCCTATATGCCCCTTGATTAGTTTTTTATTGTTGTATGATGATATTCTAAAATAATGAATCAAATCCCCCCAAAAAATATAGTACACATTCAATAATACCACATCAATGTAACTATAATTATGAATTTATAATCTTCATTTACAGCGAGAAGCAAGTACATGTAAGTAATAAATATACTGAATGAAAAAAATGTTTGATTCGTTTTCGTTCGTTGAACATATGTTAAATTCATCAGGAAATATGTTCTGTTTTACTTTTCATGTATAAACCATAATAAACTGATTTCTACCGTTTTGGAAAAAAACTTTTATCAAAATTAAAAGTTACCTCTGTCTTAAATTGCCCATTTTCTACAAGTGTATACTGTTTAGTATTCGTCTTGGACGTTGTCAACGTTGCGAATGTCACACAAACTGTTTGTCCGATATAATTTGTTCCTTGTTAGCATGTATTCTCCTTCCTCCGACTTGAACGGAAACAAACACTTGACTCGAACTATAATAGTATTTATGTCATAAAACAAATGTACAGCGTGTATAACCATTTTCCTCATAAGAATACACTTAAGTGTCGATAAACTTCGTCACAACGCCTGAGCAAGGACAGATCTAATCATAGTTCAACGAGTAACCCAATACGAAAAGCTTCATAAATTATGCGTCACGTGACATTATGTTTAACGATTACAGTATTGTTTGCAGTATGACGACGTGTTCATGTTCAAACAGTGTAGTGGTTATCTTCAGTGTGGTTTGGCAGGACTCAGCTTACATGTAACTTACTCTTACATTTATGTTTACCGAACGAGTGCACACGCAGTTAACAGCTATTATAATATAAGTTGAAGCTTTAACATGTACTCGATAATAGATACATTTAAAAATGTCTTTGTCATCTTTCTAATTCCAAAAGCAATGATAGCTTTTACTGTGTGGTGCGAATTGTTTTTTCAATATAAGAAATGTTACAATTAAGTATTGCTTTCCTGATTTGTAATATTATTTAATTACAGCTAAACTATTAAGCCAATAAACCTTCAGAGATTATTCTTATCATAATAACGACATCCCCTTTAAATTAAACGTAAGCAAGAACCACATGTCCAACACAAAAACACAGAAAAAAAAATTGCACGACAAACACAATCACATATGAACAATACCGTATTCAAACGGTCTATGCAAAGAACATTATATAAGGCTTAAACTTTTTTAGGTCCCCCCAAACCTTAAACTAAGTTCTTCCCAAAACATGTAATTCTCAACGAAAAATAATCTTACAAAATTTAAGTTCAAAACAACCTTGACAATGAAGGTTTTAGCAAAATTAATGTGATTCTTTATGTTAGTGTTACGTTGTATAAATTCGACAGGTAATACATTCTCGTCGTCTCAAAACAAAATTTATAAGCATGTATACATTACAAATTATATATATAATAATACATGCCGCATTCTACAGTCGTGTAGCTAAATGAAACTTCTTGACTTTTGCGCTTTACATTTTCTAAACAGAAAAGTGTCATATCAAAGTGAACATAGGGCCTTTTATGTCATATTCAGTCGCAATTTAAGCATTGTTTAAATGTATGTATTAATTTGCAAATATTCGCTTAATGTAATTGTAAAATGTTTTGTCATTATTTTTATTAAAATGTAATTCATGAAACAGGATATATATAAACCTAAATTGCAGCTATCATAATATTATTATATACACATTTATTCACATAAATAAGTGAAAGTGATTTCGTGTTTAAGAAGCTGTAAACAGATGGGTTCGCTATTTATGACATTCCATGTCTCGAGATGTATGTATTCATTTACTAAACGAAACTACCCAGTCGCATTGCATAAAGTGCGCTAAATTGACCTCTGACAGGTTCGTGTGTTGCAAGGTGGAATAAGATAATATGAAACCGATGTGTTCGTGTGTTGCAAGGCGGAATAAGATAATAAATTATGAAACCGATGAACTATGTTCGACTCAACTATCGTCACTTTATTTAGTCTACCCGCTCCTTATAAGAAATTGCGATTATCTTAAACAACCCGGTAACATAGTACATGCCTTTAACCCCTTACACAGTTATGGCATGATGCCAAATGAACATTCGTGTCGATGGTATCCCATGGAAGTTATTGGATCTGCAACATGCAGTGTTACTCAATCAATACATACAATAATAATTTATATTTCACATGCTAAATTTTATACACATTAAATATTTAGAAAACATAAAATTTCTTGAAGCCCTTCACCGGGAAGATATTTCAAATGAAACTCAAAACATTTACAACGCGAATTGATCCCGAGCTGAACACAAATATTGATTGATTAACACATTTTAAACGCGTTAATATGTTTTGTATAGTATATGTTACACAATTGTATTTAATCGTGTATGACTAAAAATGAAGTCCTGTTAAAAGTGGCAAATATTATTTATTAAAACTTCTTTTCAAGAAACGATTGCAATAATGAGTCATGCAAACTGAGCACACTAAAAATAGATACACGCAATTACATGGAATGTAGGTCGAATATATACAAAGGTACGAGTTTGATTTAACTTATAATTTACTTAAATGTTCTATGTCAATGGTTAATTGGCGATATCATAACTATATATACGTAGTGCTCTGGTAACTATGACACGTATGTATAGTCATCTCACGAGTGGTTGAGGACGAATAAACTGATAATACGAGCTCTCACACAAATCGACAAATTGTATTTTTTATGTTATGCTATTTACGATGATTGTAAGTACAATAATTGTGTAGCCTTTGTTGTTGGAAATCGAAACACGTGTTCTTAAATTCATACATGTATCTCAATACAGGCAATTGTTTGATAGGATTTTCATTTAACTTGTTTCCAGGATACACATTTATTTAACTTCAATCTCAACGAAATATGTAATCTCACAGCCACCGGTTATTTCAGAGGGTAAACTTAGTTATTTATTGATAATAATAGCATTGTTAATACTGTCCTATATCATTTACATACTAATGTAAAGAAGATATAAAGTATAAACAACGATATTATCATGTTAATCATATTTTGCATTTTTTCTAGGAATGTCTGGGAATTATTTTGGTCAAGTATGCTACCACGTGTCTTTGATCGTAAACAATTAAAGTGTGGAAGCTGATGGCAAGAAATCAACAACCACCTTTTCAGGTATCAAATGAAAATTAATCAAAACTTTAAAAGATGCTCGTGGTTCAAAATTATATCTTATTGTGTATGTCTTAGACATATATCTGACAGAAAACTGTTCTTGCAACACTCACTTTAAATTAAATAAATACCGACTTCACATTTTCTTTGTGTAGTCACTTAAGTTAAATTACATGGCTGCATTGGGCTACAACAAAACAGTAAATGTTTTTATATTGTATTGCAAGCGGCTATTAACCCATTTAGTGGACTCTCCCATCCTTCTTAATTGGATCCATTTATTTCCAAAATTAGGGATGTCTAGTATATGTATTTCTATATTCATAATATTTCTTACGGAAATTCCTTCAAGCAAACAGCGTAGACTCAGATGAGACGCCGCATCATGCGGCGTCTCATCTTTGTCTACGCTATTTGCCAAAGCCTTTTTTCTAGACGCTCGGCATAAATGGGTTAAAGACGCAAAGTATGTATAACACAGTAATATATAAAGGGTGGTAAGGACATTACAACAATAAACGCAATGCCCGTTTAGCCCCATCAACACGTGTATGCAGACATTTTATAGATTCATACAATTTTTAAAAGAATTCGGATAAATAATATTTAATTTGTTAATTATAAAACTGTGTTCAGGAAATCCTTTACTTTAAACGATTTTCCTTTCCATAAGCGTCTTGGAGCCCCAAGTAACTTTCCCGCCTTGTCATCCTCACTGATGTGCCTCACGTGCAAGCAGAGACCTGGCATCATGTTGCTGCTGCCCTGCAGCCACCTAGCGGTGTGTGACCAGTGTGCACGGACCACCGAGACATGTCCGCGATGTACCAGGCCAGTCATGTGCATCGTTCGAACGGTTATACTTTGACGGGTGTTTTATAGCTTTTGTTAAAGGAACCATGAATGTATATACATCGCCCTGGAATGAATATATCTAGAACAATATGTTTTTTCATTAACTGTGTACACAACTCGTATTTCTCTTAACCTCGAGTGCCTTAATGTCTTAACACCAAAAATTAAATTCCCAATAATTAATCACACCCATTTATTTCTGATAAAACAATTGTATAACATTAAAACATTAACGTAATATGTCAGTTCAATAGTGTGTATTTTGTTATTATTCATACAAGTACTGTATACTTATACAGCAAGCACATACCAGTTTGGATTATATTGCTTATAATGTGTATACAATATATTTAATGGCATACATTCCATGCGCATATTATTGAGTGTGTGTCTATTTCTGTATATTGAGACACTCGAACCTATGCTAACATTCTGAAATGCATATATTCGTCTCTGCTATTGTCTTGTTCCTTCTAAACGAACTATATTTAACGGTGTATTTTATGTCATCAATATCTTGTACACTGTTTGCCATATATGATTCATGTATATTAATATAATGTACGTACATATTTATCAGCATGTATACTAAACACGTATAAGTGTAAACCTAACCGTAAAAATAAATGACCTAATTCAGTATAATCACCCTATGTATCATTGAACATGTGCGCGTTTATGTTTACCCTACCATATACATGTATGTAATATGAGAAGATTCACTGCATTGATATGGGTAAAGAGAAGGACGTTTATGTTCTGTTTTATATTCGAAATCCTTTTCGTCGTGCATTTTCTGATAACAGTTTTAAATTTCTTTAGTTATATTTTATGTATAAAATATATCATAACGTATATACAGTTTTGAAAGAGAATGTAGAAATATATGAGAGAAAAATGCATAACAAAAGTACATACAGCATAACAAAAATCTTGAAAGTAATAACTTGGTTCTTTAATCTTCAAATGCAATTATTATGAAGGCAAAATAAAAAGCAAATGTGTATAATACATGAACTCTTACAAAACTTACACGTTTTAAACGAAAACATGCAATTGACTCTATCAAATATAAGAAAATGTCTTACAGGACTTTCTGCAATGTCTTGTTCAAGCCGAATCCTGTGTCTTATATTATTATAACTTTCCTTTCCTTATATTAAGAAATATTGGCTTGTCTAGCGTCTTACAAATATTGCCCACACGCTATTTCATGGATAAAGTCGATTGTCCAATTCTACATTAAAAATTAAGCTTTCTGCTAACATAGCAATTATGCGCATATCAAAATCATTAATATATTATATTTTGGTGGTCAATAATCATGGATATTATCTAGTACCTTGAACGATTTCAACTCTTCGTTAATTTTACATATCTGATATGAATATCAAGAGATTCTTAATGATGCCTAATCTGTATCTTTTCGAAATTTATCTTTGCAATCCACTAAGCATGAATAAAGTGCAAATGGTAATACTGACTTTTGTTTTAAAACGCCAAATCTTTAAAGTTAAATAATTGAATGTCTGGATTTCTTATTCAAATCTTAAACGCCCGCTTTAATGATTATCTTCCGAAATATGTCAGTAGATTGAGATGCCCAGACACGAAAAACTCCGAATATATATTTATCGATAGCGTTCGTGCAATCAGCGAAATGTAAACATGCGTTTTGATAGGCCAGATTGATTGGCAATACAACACTCGTACGTTTTAAGATTACTTCAAACCTGTTATAAATAGTAATTTAAATGTATACCTTACGATAATTATTCGTCTTGTTGCACAGCAAGGTTATAAGTTTAAAAAGACAAAGCAACTTAAAGATATCTTGTAATAAAAAAATGTATTTTCAAAGAAAGTCGATGTTCAAATAAATATTGGGAGGTCATGCTACGGTCATCGGTTGTGTAATACATATATCTCCGACCGCAGATTGTTCGGTCACCACGAAAAAGACCTGTCCGATCAAATATTGTTCTAGTAATATAGAAAACTAACATCAAAACTTAAAGGGGCCTTTTCACAGATTTTGGCATTTTTTTAACTTATTCATTAAATGCTTTATATTGATAAATGTAAACATTGGATCGTAAAAGCTCCAGTAAAAAATCAAGAAAAAAAATAAAAAAAGGAAAAGAACATTGCCCGGAGCAGGTTTCGAACCAGTGACCCCTGGAGTCCTGCCAGAGTCCTGAAGTAAAAACGCTTTAGCCTACTGAGCTATTCCGCCGAGTACACATCATAGACGTATTTTATACCTTATATAAGCTTTCTTCGTAGTTTTACAAAATTTAACGACAAAAACAGAACTCTCCAAATTATTCAATCGTTTCGCGTTGCAACGCTTTATAATTTTTAGGTTTTAAAATCGTTAAAAGATGCATATAATGGCTATATTAGAGCATGGTTAATGTTCAGTATTACTGTTTCCTCACAAATATCATAACTAAAACGAAAACTTACGAATCTGAAACAACTTTTTTCAATTTTGTCAATTTACCAAAGCGTGAAAAGATCCCTTTAGGGCATCTATGGACATAATTATCAACAAGGTCAGACCAAACATAGATCTTTATCATAATTTAATGTGTGTCTATTTTTTATGAATCCGTAGATTACGGAACCCAGTAGTATTTTATTCACTAGTACGAATGTGTCGTATGTTTATAACCTTTCATCTGATGACACTGGTAAGAAACTCAATTCCTTCAATAAGATCATGCGCTGCGACAGTTCCGGTGTCTCCTCACAGAAGAAAGAATCAGTGGCACACACTGACCCAAAGAATAAAGGCCACCAAACCAAACCAGCAGTTCAGTAGTGTGTCCACCACTCAGCATCCATTCAGAGGGCCAGTACAAACCTGGATATACAGGTCGCCGTGGCGAAATGGATATGGTGTCGCCTAGCGACCGGGAGGTCACGTGTTTGATCCCTTCTGTAGGAGCGTTCTTTTGATCTGTTCAATACACATGAAGTATTGGTTCTAGTCCCAAGAAACGGACTCGATAGCGTTTCAAATAAGCCTTAGGCTTTCTATGCAATCGAGCTAAATGCATAGCTTAAAACTAACCCGGATATATATCTAGCTTCCTAACAGGATGAAGCATATATGTGTCCTAGTTGAAGGACAGTTCTCAAATTCAGCCGACGTCAAATCGGGCGTCCCTCAGGGCTCTCTCCTTGGAACACTGCTCTCTCTGGTGTACCTAAACGGTCTATCAGGAACTGTTACATCAAAAACTCAGCTCTTTGTCGACGACATTCTCTGTACTCAATGATCAGGACAGCAGAGGATGCAACACCACTCCAGCTAGACCTAAACGACATTCAGAAATTGGAAAAAGACTTTCCAAAAAGCGCAACCCAATAAAGTCGGAGTATGTAAACCATGGGCAAAAGCTACCAGCTATGAAGGAAGGAAAATACCTTGGAATGACAATCTCGGACAACATGTCCTGGAAATCTCATGAAGCCGCAGTCATATATGAAGTCAAGCACCACGTACCCTCGGCTTCCTGAGACGCAACACGTCCAGCTGCCCACCTAGCCTAAATGATCGCGCATACACCGCTTAAGTGCGACCAGCATTGGAGTACGCTGCAACCGGCTGGGGCCCTTACACACAGACGGATTGATCAGCTTGAATCCGCCCAAGCACGGAGTGTATATTGACAGGAGATGAATCGAGTATTTGACCCTTACTGTAGTAAATTCAATCTTATGCAAAAACTATTCATCCGATTTTATTGTTTTATACGTTATCTTGTTGCTTATTAATTCCTCTTTCAAAAAAATATAACTTTTAGTATATTCCCGTTGTTATTAATGGATTTATAGCGAGTTAAACACAAGAAATACACATTTTATGTTTTACCACCGCGCGTTTTAACGTGTTGTGGCTATCGATCTTTTACGATTAGCGTACAGCGAAGCGCCGAGGTTATACATTTTGATGTACCCACTCACGTCTTTTGTTAAATTATAGTTTCATTTCTCGGCCGATTTTGACAAATTATATATCATTAGAAAGCTTACGTTACGTAGTAAACAGATATATTAATATATATTAAGTTTTTCTTCTGATTTCGACAGCCCGGCGAGTTATAACTTTATCTTTTGCAAATATCATGCCGTTTTGGAGTTTTAGAATCTAGATTTACGGTTGACATGTTCGTACTTAATACCAATTTGTAGCGTTTATATTTGGAGTTCAGTTTTAAAAATTACATCTTGCTTAGGAGAATAGAATTCTGTATAAGATAGAAAAAAAATTGTTTAAAAACGAAAGTAATTAAGGAATGAAGGCGGGAAAATGTAGCGCGCGTTCCTAACGCACTGAACTGATGCTACGGTCTTGGCGATTATGCTTTTGTTTAGAAACCGGCCATTGAATTTCTTTTGCCATCTTATTATATTTTTTATGAAATATATTGTAGTATTTTGTTCACGAAACATATCAATAAAGCTTATTATAAATGAATCTTAATAAATTAGCGATTTCAGCTCTTGTTTATAACACAGAAAGGGTGTAAAATTTATGATGAAACAGCGTATATAGCGGACCCTCTCGATATTATTCGGCTTTGCATGCATACTTGAAATAAAATGGGTGTCAAAACATTTATCGTTTGCTGTTTATTATCAACAAGGTAATTATGTATAATTATTTGAAATGTTATTTACCTTAAATTATCAATTTATTAAAGATTCTTGAAAATCACGGTCCGTGTTACGCGGGTCATTTCGTATTTTGACATCAGGGCATCATGTCCAACTATTGAAAATCAGATTTTTTTTTCACCGGGACGATGACGGCTTGGATTTAGACAGGCAGACAGATAGTTTATTCAGACTTAAACAACAGTACATCATCTTCAACTCAAATATATAAATTATTTTTAGACGAATTGTTAGGTGATTACACATATAGCAGTGATGATTCTGAGAATGTTGCCATGTTTCTTATCCGTGTAATCTAGAGTCCATGGTTTGAGCATTTTTATCGCGGTGTTCAATAAAAGATATCTCAATAATCTTGTTTATTGATAGATCTGTGGTTTTATTACCCCTGTGTTCAGCACAAACCAATTATCTCGTTATGATCAGATACTGTGCCGACCAATACTAAATAACACTATGGTGTCATACGCCACAGCAGGGACCTATACTTGTATATTGGTCCCTAACCACAGGTGGTAATGTCTGGTCAGTTTACACTTTTTATGATACCTCCATGTCTTCTCGTGGTATTAGTGGTCATTTCTTGGAGTAATGTAACGCCAAATACTCAATTTTGCGTTTATAAGATATGTAGCGTATTGAAAACATTTATAGTCATCTGCCCAAACAGATTGCCATAAACTAAATACTGTATAGATGTCAGCCAGCTAAATCACAATAACTATAAGTGCTTAATACCTATACATGTACATTTTAAACATTTAAAAAATCTAATACTTAACATTTAACGTATTTAGCGGGTACCGGTAAAAAAAACTCCGTCATTTCGTAGTCCTATAAAGAGTGTATGGTAGTGTACGGAACAACATAATTAAAAACAGCATTCTCATTTGACCACAACGGGGCTAAATAATCTTTCCGAAAAATACAAATAATACAGAGTTTTAATTTAGAATTCTATATATTTATAACTCTGTTAACTTATAAAGATATTTCAATATACATGCATAGACAGTTGACCGTGATTTTCAAGAATCTTTAAATAATTTTAATTAATTGATAATTTATGGTTAATAACCTTTCATATAATTTTTCATAATGACCTTTTTGATAATAAACAACAAACGATGAATGTTTTGACACCAATTATATTTGAAGTATGCAAAGCCGAAAAATATCAAGAGGGTCCGCTATACATTTGTATACGTTGTTTCATCATAAAATTAACACCCTTTCTGTGTTATAATCAAGAGCTGAAATCGTAAATTTATTAAGCTTCATTAATACTTAGCTTTATGGATATGTCTCTAGAACAAAATATTTCAATATATTTCATAAAAAATATAATAATCATGGCAAAGGAAATTCAATGGCCGGTATCTAAACAAAAGCATAATTGCCAAGACCGTAGCATCAGTTCAGTGCGTTTGGAACGCGCGCTACATTTTCCCGCCTTCATTCCTTAATTACTTTCGTTTTTAAACAATTTTTTTTTTCTATCGTATACAGAATTCTATTCTCCTAAGCAAGATGTTATTTTTAAAACTGAACTCCAAATATAAACGCTACAAATCGGTATAAAGTACGAACATGTCAACCGTAAATCTAGATTCTAAAACTCCAAACCGGTATGTTATTTGCAAAAGTTAAAGTTATAACTCGCCGGGCTGCCGAAATCAGAAGAAAAACTTAATATATATTTATATATCTGAAAACTACGTTACGTAAGCTTTCTAATGATATATAATTTGTCAAAATCGGCCTAGAAATGAAACTATAATTTAACAAAATACGCGAGTGGGTACATCAAATTTATAACCTCGGCGCTTCGATAAAAGATCGATAGTTACGACACGGTCACGTGACTTAGACACAACAAGATATTTGGCGTAACGGTCCCGTTTCTTATCCGTGTAATCTAGAGTCCGTGGCCCAAGGCGCACTGCCCGTTATCTGAAAGGGACTATAGAACTACAAGTAGCAGTTATAACAGTTGATAGCTGACATGGGACACGGGACAGCCCCTCCAAGAGAGAGGAAAAATCACTCAAGTCACTAAGATGTACATAATCATAAAAATATAGTCGACATTCCATCTGATACCTACCTCCGCCCTACTGTGCTGCATCCACAAGATGCAATAGTATCAGATACATCATAACATACTGCATGACAGACTATCTTAGACACTCCTTCCTCCCGACAACAAATAGAATGAGGAATCAACTGCCAAACCAAATTGAATCTTTCAATGAAGGGATGGTACCAACATAACCCATCCATAACTGTTGTAAACAGTTCTAAAATTTTCTTTTAAATCAGGGACCTTGTATAGGTCCCTGTTTAAATGCGCCACACTATGACAATTGAACTGTTTTATTGTAGTAGCCCCTCCAAGAGAGAGGAAAAATCACTCAAGTCACTAAGATGTACATAATCATAAAAATATAGTCGACATTCCATCTGATACCTACCTCCGCCCTACTGTGCTGCATCCACAAGATGCAATAGTATCAGATACATCATAACATACTGCATGACAGACTATCTTAGACACTCCTTCCTCCCGACAACAAATAGAATGAGGAATCAACTGCCAAACCAAATTGAATCTTTCAATGAAGGGATGGTACCAACATAACCCATCCATAACTGTTGTAAACAGTTCTAAAATTTTCTTTTAAATCAGGGACCTTGTATAGGTCCCTGTTTAAATGCGCCACACTATGACAATTGAACTGTTTTATTGTAGTACAATGCCCTAGGGTGGGATCATGTAAAATAAATGTCATTTAAAATGATGACGAAGAATGAGTACGATTAGAAAATTGAATGAAAATGGCTGTAGCCAAAGACAGATACGTTTTAACAATCTCTTGCACGACGGTTACATCACATGTATGTGAGACCAAGGAACGACAACTGTGCACGGAGATTGTGAGAGCAAGGAACGACAACTCTGCGGTTTGACGTTTTGGATGGATTTTTTAAATCGAACATCCGGGTACTTGCGAAATCTAAAAATAGCGCTTTCGCATCGGTGTATTGACTTGTTTACTGACAATTGGTTCAATATTTACTAATTTACTAAACACCATTGCGGTGAATAACCAGAAGTTGTTTCTCGAAGCGCCCGTAAAAGTACGTATAAACGTATTAACTTGTAGAATATTTGCATTTGAGACATTTACGTTGTTTTAGTGCACCCTTACGACCTGTAACACATTTCGGATAGTTTTATTCAGATGTTTCGTGGACTTAAAATGAGATTTCTTTTCTTCCCCGCGATGTATAGCATGTAAGAACATTTTCCCATGTAAATATTGAAGTCACATATCTTGATAACAAAAGGAAACTCAGCCAGTCATTTTCTTTAGTGATGAACGCATTAGTTGATCCGCAGATCCTAAAGGCTAAAGAACTGCCTGTTTGTATTCTCTTTAAGATCTTGAAATGAACTAACTCAGACTAGCTTTCTTAATTCCAGTTATGGTATTGTTTTTTAATGTATTGCTTACAAACTGGGTCATGGCTTTTAGTCACACATGGGCCCTAAATAACCAGCATGTGGTATAAATACGCTGTGACTGTTTAATGGTGTAGTTGAACTGCAAATGTTTGGGCAGTATTAAAGTATAGAGGTGCATGTAACAATAAAATCATATGGGCGTTATGATCTATGTAGGGTATTTTCTCACTTGGCTCATTATGTTGACATTCAATAATTTACAACAATAGGGAAACAAACAGCTACTCAAAAGTTGAGATTTGACATTTAAAAAAATATGTGAACAATAAGACAGTGATGTTCTGTCAGGCTTACTATTTTATAGACCAAACTAGTAAAAGATAAAATTGGAGTAAAATAATCACGTGTTATTCTTGTTACAAATGTTTGTTGTTTTTCTAGCCCACTTGTGGAAAGCACACTATAGCAATCCAAATGCAGTCAAATCCAAACTAGGCAAACTTTTACGGGACAGTAGGTCCAGTAACATGGGAAAAAATACAAGACCTCCTCTTTTTTTACAGGACCTACTGGCTACAGAATATTTAAATATAATAGTAAAATAACATTGTTTCATTGCTGGGATCAAGGTGTTTATGATATAAAATAATAAATGATTAAAAGCTATTAATTTCAAGGTCACACATTTGTATCTGACGTTTAATAATAATACACGCCATACATGGTACTAGTCTTGTTTAGTTAAAACATATCCAAAAAAAATGTTGAACTCGTGTTAACAGTAAATATACATTTTCTCATCATAGGTTCTAATAGCATTCTGTACAAAAAGATTTTAACAGGCTTTCAGTTTCTTTTTCATTTTGAAAATCGACACTGCAAATATCCTCATGCACATCATCACAGTAAACTGTGTTCAAAGTTTGGTCAATACTGCCTAAAACAACGACAGCCTTGATTAATGACGACCAGCTTTTTTCATGCATGGACATTGACAGCCAAGATAATAACGGTTCGAATGACAATGATCATTTTTATACATTACCATTGCTATTACCACCACACAAATTGATATCTGTATCATTTAATAATCAGATTTATGATTATCTTGTTAAGCGACTAGGCCGTCACGGATTTGGACCTTCCTGACCTGCAGTGTAAGATGCACAAAAAAGGACCAATCAGGTGCCCTAGGAAAATTCTGTCAGCAGAAAGAGCGTTGGTACGGAAAAGCACATGTTTAAAGACGCTATCGCTATTTTTGCAACTTAGAAAACTTTCAGAGCCATAAACAAACCTATATAAACCAACGAATGTGTTCTCTTTTTTTACCGGACAAAAATTGGTCCTGTAAATTTGACAGACAGGCCAGACCTTACAAAATTTTACAGGACATGTCCGTCGGTCCGGCCATGTTTGGCTGAGACTGCAAATGAATGGTTGAGTGCCAGAGTGTGCTTGTTAGTTGCAACTCTCAGCTTCATAACCCAAAGAGTTGCTGAGAGGTCCCAGACCCGCCAGAGCAAAAATCATCAAAGGCTCTGGGAGTACGTTTATATGGACTTGTGTGCCTCTATGCATCTGAAATGGCCCAGACTATAATTGTGTCATTAAGTATACAATTCTTAATTAAATAACAGAAATAATTTTAAGTTTTTTGACAGTTTAAATTTTAGGACTTCCCCGTTTTTAGCCAAAACAATAGATTTTCTTGACTCAACTTTTTCAGACGTACGGTTTTTGTCCATAATTAATGACTAAGTTTTCGGACAGTTTATTTTACTACGCTATTTTACCAGAACTCTGTCCAGATGCTTTTGTCTGGTGACACTTCGATCATGCGTTTTGACAACCGGATGAAGGTCATAAAACCTGGCAGACAAATGCCTTAGGGCTATGGACCATTGCATTTGCGTTAATGGGTAGATAACTAAGAATATAGAAAATAGACAAAAATTTCACTCATCAGCTTAAAATGAAACATACATACAAGTATTTTTTACTGTACAGAATTGTATTTTACAAGCAAGTGTTATATTTCCTTTAAAAAATTGACGCTACACACATTGCATACCTGAATCCGATCACAATGAAATATATTATTTAGAGTGTCTGTGAATATTCAAACACATATAATATATTTTTTGGACAGCTGTATTGTTTACATATTTTTTGTATCTAAATTTTGGGACACAAATTTTATAATTATTTTAAAGTGTCCAAAAAACTTAAAGTAATTACAGTACTACCAATGTTCACCATCAAAAGAAACTTATTGCCTGTAACACCCCTCTACCTACCTCAAAGGTCAAGGTCACACACAGAGGTCAACGGTCAACTTTGGCCATAAAACAGCCATACTGTAACTTTGTACATCACCATGCAATTGTAAAATATGTTATTTGCCACAAAAGACCATCATAAAGGGACTGCAAATAGGTAGAAACCTCATGAGAATGTAGCATGATGAAGTATAAGGAGCACAAAGCTTATACTGCCATCTATATGACCTAGCTTAGTGTCAGGAAAGACCTTCTGCTTGGGAGTCCCTGTTTGATATGCATTGTACTTATTGAATTTTGAAACTTTTCATAGTTTTATTTTCATGTTCATAGCTGACATGACGTTTACACTTTATCTTCAGGGCTCATCTGCAATATGAGCGAGGCATTGGCTGCTGAACTTGAGGAGGCCAAACATGTGATTCCAACCCTTGAAGGCTTTACTCTGGTCACATGTGTACCTGCCCAGGTCAGGGCAGGCTACAAGTAAGATTGACGAAGGTTGTATACTGTATAGGGTCAGGTACTGCTATTTGAAAGACTGACCTCAACACAAGTTTTCATGAGTACGCAGTAAATATAATGCTGTTATACTTCTGCTGGTATATTGCATCTTGCTACAGGTCTATATCATATTATCATTAGCTTCTAGCTTCATCTTTGATCAATAAAAATGTAAACAAGAACTCATGAATGAAGAACTTTATCTTAACATTTGATGCCTTTAAAGCGTCTGTGAAAAGGTTGGGCATTTATTTTGAAAAATTAATGATATAAATATATTCAAGCCTTGCTCTGGGAAAGCAGGAGGGGTGTGTGGGGGGTAAATAAGCCACACAGGCTTATCAGGGACTCTTTCTGCTTAAATGGTATATTATGTTTAAAGGAAGTCTTCGAAAATATAAAAAAAAACAGTTCAGGCGAAAAGTTTTGTGTCTGAACAGCCTGTGTCATCTGCACAGGCTAATGTGGTAAGTCTCTTTCCGCACATGCATTAAGCCCAGTTTCCCAAAAGCAAGACTGATTTATTGACCACAAAAATCAAATATATATTCCATAATACGGATGTTGACTGTCTAAATGATTGTGAACATTTCAGGCAAACAGACTACAAGCATGTGAACATTATACTCCAGTTCCCTGACCGCTACCCCCAGGAGCCTGTGGTCATCCAACTGACCAGCAAGACACTGTCTGAGAGACTGCTGGCCAGTCTAGTGAGGATGTGTGATGAAGATGTGAGGGGTTGCTTGGGGCAAAGACAGGTTTGTGCTGAGAATGTATGGAAGCTTGTAATATTTTGTATATGGGCCTCCCTTTGGAGAAACGGGGCTTAATGAATGTGCATAATGTGTTGTCCCAGATTTGCCTATGGGCTCCGCTTTTATGGGATTTTTTTGTTTAACCCTTTGCATGCTGGGAAATTTATCGTCTGCTAAAATGTCGTCTGCTGAATTTCTACAATTAGCATTTCTTCGATTTTTTTTTCAAAAAATACTATCAAAATAGCAAACAGTTTGGATCCAGATGAGACGCCACGTTCTGTGGCGTCTCATCTGGATCCAAACTGTTTGCAAAGGCCTTCAAAATTCGGTTCCCGCACTGAAAGGGTTAAAGGATGTCTTTTCTTAAGGAAAATCTAGTTCAGGTAGAAATGGTCATCTCTTGTTATCCTTTACAGACTGCACAGGCTTCTCTGGTATGATACTTAACACATGTATTAAAACTGAGCAAGGCTGATATGTTTGGATTAATCATGATAACCTGATAACATTAAGTGTTATAAGTTAATTCTCTTGTACAATATTAATACTTTGCCATTTTACTGGTTTAAGTGATTTTTTAATGTTTATTATGAAGAACAAAGTACTTTGTCAATAAATCCTCTGCAGGTTCTGCCAGTGATGAGGTATGTGCGAGAATTTATAGTGAACAACCCCCTGTGTGTTGCCTGTGACGAGATAACAGCTATCAAGAGACACCTCATAGCTGAGACGGACAAGTTGAAACTTAAACAGGAACTCTCTGCGGTATGTAGTACATCACTGTCTTCGATTTCAAGACTTTCATTTATATATGAGTCGCGTTCTAAGAAAACTGGGTTTAATGCATATGCGTTAAGTGTTGTCCCAGATTAGACTGTGCAGTCCGCACATGCTTATCAGGGACGACACTTTCCACTTTAATGGTATTTTTCGTTTAAAGGAAGTCCCTTTTTACTGAAAATCTACTTTAAGTGTCGTCCCTGATTAGCCTGTGCAGTCTGGGACGACACTTTATGCACCAGGGCTCGAAATTAACACTCGCACACACGCAAAATGCGAGTAAAAAATACCGAATGCGAGTCAAGTTTTAAGCCACTAGTATTTTTTTGCAAGTAAATAGTGAAAAGAAATGAGTAGGTATAATGCTGCTCGACACATGATCACTAAATCTTAGGTCAATTTATAGAACGCCCAAGAACCCTTATGCGTAAGCGCGCACCTTGTATGTAGACTGGTATATACAGACACGCGGATGGTATTGGTACAAAGGAAGTGAAACAGTCGACTATTCACACATGTTCATTGAAGCGAAAAATAACTTGTCACTTTATTCCCACAGACGGAAATAACACAAAATATACATAATACAAAAGATAAAGCAAAGTTAACCGTTTAGTTAGAAAAAACAGATTTTAAATCCTTCTATGAAAACAGTGAATTAGTGGAAAAAATAACTTAAAATAAGACTAAAACTTGTTATAGATGAAGATGGTCAATCAACCTAATGTGGGCCCTTGTGGTACAAGGAACTGATATCTTTGTATGGTTGCAGAAATAAAATGTGTATACATGTTAAGTACTTTTATTTTGTTTAAATAGAACTAAACTAAAAACCAAGGGTTTTTTATGTTTCCATCAAAATTTGCGAGAATGTTTTTGATTTTGCGAGTTGGTATTAAAGCTGCTCGCAATTTTTTGCAAGTAGAAAAAAAAGTTAAATTCGAGCCCTGTGCACATGCATTATGCCCAGTTTTCTTAGAACAAGACATATGTTTGGGACTATATTCCAAATTTTTTTCTCATTTCTGACATAATTGCAGTCATAGAAGAATAACAAGTCTGATTTTAGTAAAATTGTTTCAAATTTAAACAGTACTTATCAAATCTTGTGAAAGTTTTTATATTGATGTACAGGTCCATTTCCAAATGAAATGTTAGGAAGGTCAAATATTTTGTATACATTCTTAATAAAGTAATTGAATGCCTGTTGATATAAAATGTTTGGATGTAGATAAATTTACTTTAAAATAAATAAAACAGCAAAATAAAAACAAACAGGTCAGTGCTGTATTGCTTTTTACCAGTAAATATGACATTCAGATAAATCCTTGTATATGTTTTTTTTTTTAAATAATGTAATATAATTAGAACAGTTGTAGCATTTATATGATGGTATATTGAAATATTTCTTGATTTTGTGACTTTTCTTGTTTATGGTTCACTTTATGATAGAAAGGTTGTATCTTGTATGTTGACAGGTGCACTTAAAGATAGTTCAAGACCTGTACTGGATGAATCTCAAACTCACAGTTCCAGAAAACTACCCGGTAGAACAAGTCAGGTAGGACTCAAACTCACAGTTCCAGATAACTACCCGGTAGAACAAGTCAGGTAGGACTCAAACTCACAGTTCCAGATAACTACCCGGTAGAACAAGTCAGGTAGCATTCTGAGATACAGATATGAGCATTGGTCTGGGAAAACTGGCCTAAGTGTGTGAAGTTTTATCTTAGATCAGCCTGTGTATTCCTATCTCAGATCAGCCTGTGCATTCCTATCTCAGATCAGCCTGTGCATTCCTATCTCAGATCAGCCTGTTCATTCCTATCTCAGATCAGCCTGTGCATTCCTATCTCAGATCAGCCTGTGCATTCCTATCTCAGATCAGCCTGTGCATTCCTCACAGAGGCTAGTTAGGGACAACACTTTCTGCCTAGCCGCCTAGAATAGATTTTAGATCAGAAGAGACTTATGCTAAAGGTTAAAAAATCCATACAGCAGACAGTGTCGTCCCCTCCTAAATAACACTTTACATTCATGCATTAAGACCAGTTTTCCTCGAGCAAGGCTCATATTTATATCTACATCATTTTGACATCATGATACTTACACTGAATACAATAGAATGTTTGTTGGTCTATTGGTCAATAGTGACTGCACTAAGAGATGCAGTTAAAGATTTTATATCATTATTGTACACAATTTTTCATGGAAGATAAGAAATATATTTCACATAGCATTGCAAATTGGTGACACTTTTAGAACTGTTAAACATAAGATTTTAGAACTATATTCTACACAATTGTTCACGTTAGATAAGGAATATATTTCACAAGACATTGCAGTTTGATGACAGTTTTGAAAATATTAAACGTACCATTAATTGTTACTGGCTTATTTTTTGCTGCCCAAATCTTAGACCCAAAAGGTTTATTACAGCTGTTTGAATGTTCACTTGTTTCTTGTAGCATTGAGGCAGCTGAAAGCAACTTTCCCGATCTGTTAAAGAAGTTCTTTGTTGGCCAGGCATTAGAGATAGCAAGGAGATGTGCCCAGCCTCCACTGAAACCCAAACCAAGGTGAGGAACTTAGTTGGTCCTTTACCACTTAGATATGTGTTTTAAAGCATTTGTAGTTACTTAGAAAGTTATATTTAATAAGATACCTTTCTTACTAAATTAAAGTTGTTAAGGCTACATCTCCAAACCTTAGATACTGCTGACCAGCAAACAGCATACAACCTGAACAGACTGCAAGTTACTCGCAGGCTGTTCTGGTTTTATGCTGGTTGCAAAAGTCATTTTCGATTCGCTTCTAATGGGGGAAAGGGTTAAATGCACGAACTTATGTGGAAGTGTACATGTCAAGTTATGTCCTTTAGTCATTTATAAAATGTGTTTAAACATCATTGAAATTTCAAGTAACATACTTATTATTATTCTCAACACCAAATTTTTAGACAGCTCAGCTAATCCCACTTGTACGTTTCTTCAACTTGCAAATATAAATTATTTTTCAATAATACAGGGCACTAACCTGTATCCTGCCATACTCATTGTAGATATTGTTAACTCCTTGAGTAATATATGTTTAAGTTATTTGCTTATAATGTGTTTTGATGTACGTGACACAATCTGATATAGCAAGACTTAAAAGAGAACTCTGTCTTGAAATACACAATATGCAGCCTTCAAAAGTACAATAATTCATGGTGTAAGAAGTTTGTTTGTTTCTACATATGCTTGTTATTCTCTGATTCAAGGGAGATAATGCTTGTAAAAATTACTTTACCAAGTTTTAAAAATATATGTCTTCATTTGACTCCCCAAATGATTTTGTTAATTATTTTATTAAGATTATTTTAATATTATAATAACATTTATTATTATATTTATTATTATTTTCATTAGCGGGTATTATCTTTTTACTGTACTATTACATGTGCATTTTGTTTTTTATTTTATCACCACCAAACTTTCTGGAATTGTTTGTTGTCATAAAATGAAGGCTTCATAATCAGTCAAATAGTGCCAGGCCATTCACATTTATTGCCATTTGCTATTACATAAAAAAAATCACATTCCACAATATCTTCACTGAACTTTCCATATATTTTTGTGTCCATGAAATGGAAGTCAATAAATAGCCAAAAAGTATGGCTCCTATAGGGTTCAATTTTTATGATTTGCATATATTTCTGCCCATTAGCTTGTTTTTTTACTGATTTTTAATTTCTTTTACATCAAGCATCATTTATTATTTAAACCCAGTGTTTTCCTGTCATTATTCAAGAACTTAAGGTTGAAATGAATTATGAAGTACCTCTTTATGACTTAATAAGCAAATACTACATCTTATTGTTATAACCTCTTTCACTCCTTTTCAGTAAAATCAGCTTCTTCTTAGATTCTTATAAAAACAAGTTGTTTTAAAGCACTATGCTATTTTTTTTTCTTTAAAAAAGGATTACATTACTTCTGATCACTCTATTGTTTCTAAAAATATTAATCAAAAATGAGTGTACCTGTACTTGACTTGGTTACAATATCCAACTGAACAAAAATGATTTAAGAATTCAGACTTGGACAGTCTATAGAATATTTTAAAACATGTTAATCAGTATAAAACGAATTGTAATTTTAGGCATTTTGAAAAACTTGTTGTGGGAAAATGTGTCCTAATGTTTGTGCGTATAGTGTTGGCCCAGGTAAACCTTTGTCTGCATAGGCTAATCACAGAGGATGCTTTTTATGGAATTTTTAGTGTAAAGGAAGTCTATTCAAAACGTAAATCCAGTTTCAGATATTTTTTTCATCCCTGATTAGCCTGTGCTGACTGCAAAGGGTTATCTGGGACAACACTTTATACTAATACATTTTCCTAGAGTGAGAAAACACATGTTTTCCCATACAGGGACCCACCATTCAAGCCCCGCCCCTCTCTGCTGGAGGTGTGTCAGTTCCTGGTGACAGAGTGTGTGAAGAGATACCCACAGCTCAACTGTCCGTGCTGCAGGGAGAGGGTCATGCTCAGAGACCCAGAGGTAAAAATGTGCATTATTACAACTTTTTAGTCTGAACTTCTCAAAGAATTGGGCCTAGTTTAAATTTCTTAAACAAGTAGGCATAGTTTGAACTTCTTAAAAAAGTAGGTACAAACTTTGCAGAAAAGTAGGCTTCATTAAAAATTTAGAAATCAAGGAAGTTGGCAGTATGAGAACTTATTAGAGGAAAATTTCTAAGAAAGCACTCATTAGGGAAGTGGGCATTTTTAGAAGTTTTCATAATGAGCAGTTTTAAGAAGTGTGGGCATATTAAGACATTCTTAGGGAAGAAGCCATGTTAAGAACTCAGAGAAATGTAAGGCAAGGTTTATATGGTGCATTCATAGAACATAATGTTATGTGCTTATGTCCTGGAATATATATGAGCCCTGCTCCATGAAAAGGGGGTTTAAAAATGGGGGTTAAAAAAGGGGGTTTAAAAAAGGGGGTTTAATGCATGTGAGTAAAGTGTTGTCCAAGATTAGCTTGACAGGGACGACACTTTATGCTTTTATGATATTTTTTGTTTACAGAAAGTCACTTCTTAGCAAAAATCCAGGTAAGGCGGACAGTGCTAATCTGGGGCTCATATTTTGTTTTGCCTATTTTTATGCTCCTCAAAAGTGGGAATTATTTAGTCGCTGCATAGTCTGTCTGTTCAAATTCTAACTTTGATGGAATTTTGTTTACATGGGTCTAAAACAAATTTTTCTGATAATAGTTTCTGTCCGACTGTCTGTCACTGTATCTTTCCATCTTTCACTCTTTTGTCACTGCGCAGGACCTCAGACACTTATGATCTGAATTTGATGTGTGTCATCCCTAAAGGGTTGAAATCTGAACCCTTGTGATGGGATTTTGTCCAATGATTTTTATAGAGTTATTGCCTTTTTTTTCTTGGCAAGATCTCAGAGACTTATCATCCAAATTTGATAGAACTTGATATGCGGCATCTTGATAGAGTGGGCATGCCCCTCCTTTTTAGGTCTTTCTTGTTCACTGATTGTTCAAGGAGTAATTGCCCTTTGATTATTAATAACTAACTTCTTACCATGTGAGATCTCATGCACTAACCCTCCACTCAGAGGCAAAGTGAAAATGGCTATGTGCAAACAGCATAAAACCAGAACAGCCTGCGAGAATCTCGCAGACTGTTCAGGTTGTATGCTGTTTGCTGCTCACCAGTATCTAAGTGTTGGAAATGAAGCCTTTAAAACTTGAATCTTGAAAGAAAGGTCTTTAGTTATATTAAACTTTCTAAGGGACAATAAATGTGTAAAAAAAAACGTATCTAAGTGGTAAAGGGCTAATTATTCAACTCTGAAGAAACTTAATATGCAGCATCCCTACAGGGTGGACATTATAATTCTAAGTAATTCTAAGCATCCTCGTCAGGTGGTTGAGCTCCAATTATTATCCCCCGCCATAGGCGGAGGGATATTGTTTTGGCGTTGTCCGTCCTTTGGTACGTCGGTCCAGCACTTTTGTATCCAGAGCCATATCTTGGAAGTGCTTTGGCGGATTAATTGAAACTTGGTATGAGTATATATATATGGATAAGAGGATGATGCACGCCAAATGGCATTGTACACCATTGGATAATAACGGAGTAATGGCCCTTTGTATCTTGAAAAAATGCTTTGTTTGTGTGTCCGGAGCCATATCTTGGAAGTGCTTTGACTGATTTCATTGAAACCTGGTTTGAGCATATATATATGGATAAAAGGGATGATGCACATTGGCCTTTTGTGTCCAGAAGTATAATTGCGGGGGATATCAGTTCAATGAATTTGCTTGTTCTTTCAGGAGTCATGGCCTTTTGAATAATAATTCCTTTCGGATTGTGATGTTAGACACTAATGATCAGAATTCTTTCACTTTTTATATGCACTATCCCTATTGAATGGTAATGCGTCTATTTTCGGGTTGTTTCCGCTCTGATATTTGCTTAGTAAGCGATTGCCTTAAATTGAAAATATGGCATTTTGTAATCAATTTTCATTTGTTTGTCAGTTTGTAGACACATCTGGACTTGATGAAGCTTGATATTGTATCCCTGCAGGGTTCACATTTTGTTGTTCCACTCTAGCAGTCTTTGCCCTTTTGAAGAGTTACTCATTTCCCCACAATTACCCAATACTTGGACAAAGCGCATCATCAGGGAACATCCTTCATTTTCACCGATATTTTTGTTTACAATTGAACATCTCATTGTTTATTCAGAATAAAATGAATAGTGCACATTTGGAGGGGATCAGTGAATTTTGTTCACTCTATAAAAAGATTTGCTTGGGCACATCCTTTGATATGTAAAGATCACTTTATTAGTCTGATTAAATTATGCAGTTATGCGCACTATGAACATAAAAGTAACGGCTTGCATGCATACATATTAATTGCTACTAACAAAAAAAAACACAATAATTAAGTTCTCTTGGTGCAAAAAGGCACCATGGGACATTATAATTACAAAGCACATAGTACCATTTTGCACTAATGGGGCAAATTTTGATGTTGTAAATTTCATCAAACATTTTAATTATGGTACATTTTACAGGTTATTTCAACTTTCTCCTTTAAGTTTGTCCCCTCAGCCATGGTTTTAACTGTGGAAGCAAATAAAATGAGCCTCATTCTGGGAAAACCGGGCTTAATGCATGAGCGTAAAGTGTTTTCCCTGATTAGCATGAGTGTAAAGTGTTGTCCCTGATTAGCATGAGCGTAAAGTGTTGTCCCTGATTAGCATGAGCTTAAAGTGTTGTCCCTGATTAGCATGAGCATAAAGTGTTGTCCCTGATTAGCATGAGCGTAAAGTGTTGTCCCTGATTAACATGAGCGTAAAGTGTTGTCCCTGATTAACATAAGCGTAAAGTGTTGTCCCTGATTAGCATAAGCGTTAAGTGTTGTCACTGATTAGCATTAGCGTTAAGTGTTGTCACTGATTAGCATGAGCGTTAAGTGTTGTCCCTGATAAGCCTTTGCCTAAAGTGTTGTCACTGATTAGCATGAGCGTTAAGTGTTGTCCCTGATTAGCCTTTGCCTAAAGTGTTGTCCCTGATTAGCATGAGCGTTAAGTGTTGTCCCTGATAAGCATGAGCGTTAAGTGTTGTCCCTGATTAGCATGAGCGTTAAGTGTTGTCCCTGATTAGCATGAGCGTCAAGTGTTGTCACTGATTAGCATGAGCGTTAAGTGTTGTCCCTGATAAGCATGAGTGTCAAGTGTTGTCACTGATTAACATGAGCGTTAAGTGTTGTCCCTGATTAGCATGAGTGTAAAGTGTTGTCCCTGATTAGCATGAGCGTAAAGTGTTGTCCCTGATTAGCATGAGCTTAAAGTGTTGTCCCTGATTAGCATGAGCATAAAGTGTTGTCCCTGATTAGCATGAGCGTAAAGTGTTGTCCCTGATTAACATGAGCGTAAAGTGTTGTCCCTGATTAGCATGAGCGTAAAGTGTTGTCCCTGATTAGCATGAGCGTAAAGTGTTGTCCCTGATTAGCATGAGCGTTAAGTGTTGTCCCTGATTAGCATGAGCGTAAAGTGTTGTCCCTGATTAGCATGAGCGTTAAGTGTTGTCACTGATTAGCATGAGCGTTTAGTGTTGTCCCTGATTAGCATGAGCGTAAAGTGTTGTCCCTGATTAGCATGAGCGTTTAGTGTTGTCCCTGATTAGCCTGTGCAGTCTGTACAGGCTAAACTGTAGCAATACTTTCTTCCTACGGAGGATTTTGGTTTAGAAGAGACCTTTAAACTAAAAATTCAATAAAAGCGGAAAGTGTGGTCCCTAATTAGCCTGTGCGGAATGCACAGGCTAATCTGGGACGACACTTTGCACTCATGTACTGGGTGTATTACAGGCAGTGGCCAAGGACCCCCGTAAGAGAGTCGAGCGAGTCTACTGTGGACATCTCTATCATCATGGCTGTCTAGCGAAATACTTAAAAACACCCCCTTTCAAAGGTTTGTGCATCATCAACTGAACAAATAGAACACATGATGCTGTTATGATTGTTGACTTCAAAGTCAAAATCACTGTTATCATCATTTCACATTGTGGGATTCAGCCTTAAGAAACAAGCTATGTTGAGAGGCCTGAACAGAAATAGGGCAACCACTGTCTTGATAAATGTTAAACTTTGTACATTTTAATATACTTAATTACAGTAAAATCCAAACTAGGCAAATTTTTACAGGACAGTAGGTCCTGTAAAATGGGATAAAATACAGGACCTCCTCTATTTTTACAGGACCTACCGGCTTCAGAATATATTAAGTAAAATAACATGGTATCATTGCTGGGATCATAGTTTTAATGATATAAAATGATAAATGATTAAAAAGCTATTAATTTCACGGTCGCACATACTAGTATGTATCTGACTTTAAATAATAATACACGCCATACATGGTACTAGTCTTGTTTAGTTAAAACATATCCAAAAAAAAAGTTGAACGCATGTTAACAGTAAATATACATTTTCTCATCAATCATTTTAATTTTCTGCTGGGAATCGCTCCTTCGTAATATCTTAAGAACATTTCCAAAATGAAAGTAGCCGATACTTGTTTACCTAAGCTACCCTACCTCTCTTTTTTTTACCTGAAAATAGGTCCTGTAAATTTGACCGACAGGCCGGACCTTACAAAATTTTACAGGACATGTGCGTAGGTCCGGCCATGTTTGGCTGAGATTGTAATTATGCTGTTTCAAATTAAGTTCTTCAATGATCAATTCAGCCTATATTCCAGGAGGCATATTCTTTGTATTTATTAACACTACCATAATTACTCTATGTTTTCGCCCACTCTAAGTTTTCGGACACCCCCTTTTTTAGCAAAAATAATTATTTTTCATGACTCTTAATTTTCGGACACACGATTTTTCGTCCATTATTTATGTCTCTAAGTTTTCGGACAGAATATTTTACAGCGCTATTTTACCAAATTTCGGTCCTGTTTTTCGATATCTAATGACACTTCGATCATGGGGTTTTACAACCAGATTAACATCATAAAACATGGAAGGTGCATGCCTGAGGGCAATGGACCATTACATTGCGTTATTGGGTAAGTAACCTTGTTAACCGGTATTAAACAATGTTTTCGCTCGATAGCATAAGCATTATGACACTTACCAGGGGCAGTACCAATGAACAGTTCAATTATCTACCGCAATGGTCCTACCCCTTCTTAGTAAAATAACTGTGACAAATACTAAACGCTTCAAAGTGTGATGCACCCTATTGCAAGTTTTACAAACAATGGAAGGTGTTAGAAAAAAACTATCTGAAATGAACAAACAAAGAATTCATAGTTTGCTTTTTTTGCGTTAATTACAGGTTCATACTAGCGAGTATCGGTACGTCACATTCTCATCTTTGAACTCGTTGGTCAAAGTACAACCTTGTAGTAACTTTCTGTCAAATAAATTAAGCATTTTAAATTATTTAAAATGCAGTGCAAATATATATAACTGTAATTTATACTATACGGCATGGTATTTAAAAAGCGCATGCTATTACCGGTAGTCATTGATACAATTTACGTTTTTTTCGGACACTTCAATTTTTGACTCTAAGTTTTCTGACACCTTCATTTTCGGACACGAAAAAAAATAATTATTTTTAAGTTTCCGAAAACATAGAGTAATTACGGTACTTATAAAATTATCAAGAAATACTTTTAAAAAATCGTCACAAGCCAATAAACATTTTGGGTGTTTCAGTATTAACAAGAACCTTGCCAAATGAAAAAAAAAGTACAAAAAAGGCGGGACATATTGAAAGGTTGGGGCATACAAATGGAATGGGGCCACATATTTTTAAGGGTTGGGCATAAAAATGGAAGGGTGCTGCCCTTGACTTCCGCTTAAGCTATAAAAAAACATTTATTATCACTGCTAGCATACGTTTTATTATCACTGTTGGCAACATTCTTATTGTTTCATTAACAACATTCAAAATCATTGTTTTACTACTGTTATAATTGATGTAATTTTATCATTCCCATGATTTCCGACCCTAAGATCTTCCCAAACTTCGGGAAAACAGGGCATCATGCAAGTGCGTACAGTATCATCCCAGATCAGCCTGTGCAGTCTGCACAGTCTAATCAGGGACGACTCTTTCCGCTTTTATGGTATTCTTCGTTTGAAGGAAGTCTCATTTAAAGGATTTAAAGGCTCTATAAATGTCACAAATCCAATTATTATGCATATCAACTGGTCTAATTTTTACCGGATTTCAGATACTCTTGCATAAAAACTTCTAATAACACAGCTTAGGTACAACGTTGTCAAGAATTATGGAAGATAAACCTGTTTCATAATTGGAAGAAATGTTTACATTTTTGTAACTAACGTGATGTGTAGCCTCAGAGCGTTGTCATATGCTAAAAATAGCCAAAAAAAAATTCAATTTTAATTCAATTTTAAAAACTTTTTACCAGCAGAAAGTAACTTATTAGGTCACTACAAACATTTTAACCATTTAGAAGAGACCTGCTTTGTGAGTTGATATTGGAAAACGTTAAAAGTCATCGTTATATTTTTGGTGATCTGAGTCACTTCACTTTCTCTTGCGAGAGTAAACAGCGATGTAAATAAACTGATTGTTTGTAAACACAATTGACTTGGAGAACACTTTATTTTGAGCTAAAAACAAGTTGTATTGCTCATTTTTTTTTATTATGTCCAATAGCATATATATATTGTTTTTTGATAACCTTTATAAATAAAATATGAAGAAAAAAAAAATACCTAAATTCACCTTTATAGAGCCTTTAACGTAAATCCAGTTTAGGCAGAAAGTTTTGTCCAAGATTAGCCTGTGTGGACTGCACAGGCTAATCTGGGATGACACTTTCTGCTAATGCAGTCCAGTCACCATCAATGTAATCATCCCCATGATTTCAGAGGGCAAGTTCTGTCCAGACTGCGGTAAACAGATATTCCACGAGAAGTGGAGGCTGCCCCCTGAACTGGCGGAGGCGCGATGGGCTTCCAAACAGGCCCGACAGAGGGAGTTGGCAGAGGTCACAGACTTCCTCAGCTGATGTCTCCTCAGATATGTTTGATTATGATTGTGATTGTTTTGTCCGTTGTTCGTCATCTGTTGTGCGTCGTCAACATATACCTTTTTAACACTGTAGAGGCAAGATTTATTGTCAAATTTTCATGAAACTTTGTCAGAACATTTGTCCCAATAATATCTTGGCTGAGTTTGAAACTGTGTCACATTAGGTCAAAAAGTAGGTCATTTGGTCAAATTAAAGAAAATACTTGTTTATACTCTGAAAGTCACATTTATAGTCAAATCTTCATGAAACTTGGTCAGTGTGTTTGTTCTAATGATATATAAGCTTTGTTCAAAAGTCTTATTGTCCCCTACTGGTTTGCGCTCTGTGCGTCAGTCTGTCAGTCCGTCACACTTTTCTGGATCCTGGATAACTTAAAAAGTTCTTCATATTTTTAAATGAAACATGGACAGATGGCAATATAAAGATTATGCGTGTCAATTCATTTTGTTCCTACGTCAAAAATTGTGGTTGCTATGGCAACAAATGTAAAAAAATGTATATAATTTTTTACTGACAATGGTGGAATTTTCACCAGTAGGGGACCATATTGCTTGGCAATCGCTTGTTTATTGTGCAATCTGAATGAAATTTGGTCAGAACATTAGTTCTTATGCAATCTCAGCTGATTTGGAAAATATTTTCATGTCTTTCCTTAAATGGCAATAGTAAAAACTTTTTTTGTCCAATCTTATGAAACTTGTTAGGAACATAAGTTATAATGATATTCCAGCTGAGTTCGAAAATGGTGTCTGTCCATCGAAAAACATGACCGCCAGGTGGCGGGGCAGTTTTCCTCAATGGTTTTAGTGAAACTGTGTCAACATTATTGAAGTCAAATTTATGGTTCAATATTCTTGAAACTTTGTCAGAACATTTGTTATTATGATATTTTGGCTGAGTTGACAAATTGTTCAGGTTTCTCAAAAAAACATTGCTGCAATGGTGTGGGCAGTTTTCTTTATATGGCTGAAATAAAACCTTGTATTCTAGGAGTCTTATTTACAGTCCAATCTTCACAAAACTTGGTCAGATCATTTGTTCTTATATTATCTTGGCCGAAATGGAGAAATTGTTCCGGTTCCTTGAATAACATGGCCGCCAGAGGATGAGTCAGTTTTACTTATGTAGATTTGAGTCATGTTCTGAGAAAGCTGGGCATAATGCATGTGCATTAAGTGTCGTCCAAGATTAGCCTGTGCAATCTGCACAGGCTAATCAGGGACGACACTTTTCGCTTTTATGACATTTTTCGTTTAAATGAAGTCTCTTCTTAGCAAAAATCCAATTTAGGTGGAAAGTGTTGTCGCTGATTAGCCTGTGCAGACTAGCCCGTGCAGACTGCGCAGGCTAAAATGCGACGACACTTTATGCACATGCATTATTCCCAGGTTTCTCATTGAATGAAGCCTTCTTAACGCTCAAATGGACAAATTTATTGGCCAATCTTATTAAAACTTTGTCAGAACATTAGTCACCATGAAATCTCAGTGGAATTTGAAACTGGGTCATGTGAGCTCAAAACATAAGTCACTAGGTCAAACTAAAAAAAACAGCACATTTATACTCTAGAAATTCATTCATCTTCATTCATCTTAATCAGAACATTTGCTCTTACAACATCTCAGCCGAGGTAAAAAATAAAATAAAATTGGCCTATATAAAATATTTTGTTTGATAAAGTTTTTTCATTATTTTGAACTCCACCTTGACAGAATGGTTTAGTTCCTTATGGTCTCAGGTTAGCGCCTTAGGGCCCAAGGACTTTTGCTTCTTATACTTCAAAGATATTGTTTTAAATATCATATATTTTATTAATTCTTTGTATGATTTTTATGACCCCGGAAGGAGGGCATATAGTGATCGGACTGTCCGTCCGTCTTTCCGTCACACTTTGCGTTTAGGTTTTGAAAAATGCTCATAACTTCTATGTCCCTTGAGATATGACCTTCATATTTGGTATGCATGTGTATATGGACAAGGCCTTAACAAACGCACAAAAATTTTGACCCTTGTGACCTTGACGTTGAACTTAGGGTCCACGTTTAGGTTTCGAAATCTGCGTTTAGGTTTTGAAAAATGCTCATAACTTCTATGTCCCTTGAGATATAACCTTCATTTTTGGTATGCATGTGTATATGGACAAAGCCTTTCCATACGCACAAAAATTTTGACCCCTGTGACCTTGACCTTGAACTTAGGGTCCGTGTTTAGGTTTTGAAATCTGCGTTTAGGTTTTGAAAAAAGCTCATAACTTCTATCAAGCGTTTATAGGGGGCATAAGTCATCCTATGGTGACAGCTCTTGTTGTAATTTTATTTTGTGTATAAATCAGAATGATAAATTTACATTTAAATTAAAATATGAGATTACTTACAAAATAACTTTATAATGTGGTAAGAAACACTTTTAATGTTTAAAATTTAAATATAAATTACAGTATATCAAAATGGTATACTGATTCAAAAAAAGCAAATCAACTGTTTAAAATGTGTGGGATTTTATTTATTTTACTGTATTTGTGCTGTATGTTTAAGTCATAAGTTATTGTCATAAGGTTTTAATACAGTTTATATTAAACTGTTCATTTACCTATATTTTTATTATAATTGATCTATGTTTTTGCTTTTGTTTGGACTTTATCTGTTTGAGTTTATATGTATTTACAGAGCGTGTTATTAATGCCCTGTTCATCAAGCCCTAATAAATTGTATGCATATGATGTGTTTTATTGTTGGTTACTAGTAATTCATTATTGAGATGTATTGGAATATTATACTTGTTAATTATGGATATTAAAATTATGTTTATTTGTACATTAAATGACCTTACAGTATACTAAAAAACGGTTGCAACTTTAAATTGTTTAATAAAAATGACTTCAGTATACATACTTAACATTAAAATTTGGCAAATCAAATTTGTGAGAGTTATTTAACATCATTATTTGGGAAATCATTTCCAACATCTAAAATGTATGAAATTATTAGGGATGTAGTTATATGTGTTCAAACCACTGTCACAATGCTGTTGTTGTTGGCTGGTGACATTGAGAGCAACCCTGGTCCGCGTTCAGGATGTGGCATATGCAGCAAGTTTGTCAGGAGACAGGATAAGGCGGTGCAATGTGACGATTGTGATCACTGGAATCACAAAGACTGTAACAATATTGATGTTGATCACTATAAACTTTTGCAAAACTCAGATGAAAAATGGTTCTGCCCAAATTGTGTTTCACCGTGCGGTATTTGCACAAAAGTCGTCACAAAGACAGATCGAGCTATTGAATGTGACTCGTGCAAGCTTTGGATACGTATCTCTTGCGCAGTAGTATCGCCCGAGGAATATATGATCGTGCAAGCCACAAACTGCTCTTGGTCGTGCCCAAAGTGTGACTCAGATAACATTTCATCATCTTTTTCTAGTGTATTGTCAGATTATGAAACCAGAAACCAATTTGAAGTTCTGTCTGATACTTATAAAAGTATTAAAAACCAAAAAACACCTCGCTATGTAAACCTTTCTTCAACTCGTCTGATATATTCAAGTACACAATCACACTTACATAGTATTCCCTATATTTGAACAGGTTCTCAGATGAGCGACTTTGGGAATGAGGTCCTCTTATTTAGCTTACCTGATCTGGTCTTGGCCAGAGTCTGTGATCGCCTTTTTGTTTATTGTTTGTCGTGCTTTAAAGGGGTCGTCCAACAGAGTTTGGCATGTATTAAAACTTGTCATTAACTGCTTTAAATGCTTTATATTGATGACTTTAAACTTTTGAACTAAAAATCGCCAGTAAAAAAATAAGAATACAATTTAAAAAAAGAAGAAAAAACGTTAACCTCCACGGGGCACGAACCTCTGACCACTAGAGTCATGAAGACTTGGAGTAAAATGTCTCCCGACTTTACCACTCGACCATCCACGCGAACGTCAATTACGGAGGTATTTTTGAGCTATATAAGCAATCCTCGTAGTTTCCCAAAATATCGATTCGCGTCGAACGACGCTTTAATCTGTTGGACAGTCCCTTTAAACAACATCAACATAGACCATGTTAACACTCTAGTAGCATCCATATTAATTACCCAATCTTCATTAAACTTGGTCAGAAATGCTGTCCCAATAATATTTCTAAACTGGATCATGTGGGGTATAAAACAGGGTTTCTTGGTCAAATTAAATACAAAGCTCTTCAAACTCTAAATGCCACATGCGTTAAGCCAAAATCTTCTGGATATTATCAGAATATTTTTCCCAATGATATCTCAACAGAGTTAATAACTGGGTCACATTGTATCAACAGATAGATTTCTTTTTCAAATTAAAGTGATATTATGGGCATCAAACAGTATATAGGTATCGATCGCAACCGTTGTTTATTTTTGGTGTTTCACTTCATATGCACTTATATTTGTTAATTCAGCATCAACATACTAAAAAAATATCTCGCAAAGAAAAAAAATAATCCATTTGAATATCAACCGTACGTTCGTTTTGACAACTGACGACATAAATGATTCGCTGTACGATGTGAGTATAAATGTAGTTTTAATGCAGATTCGTTCATACGACATCAAGACACAATTTAGTTTTACGGATCATTTCGGCTTAGAGGACTGGGTGAGTCATGTAATTAATTATTGTGTTGTGTGATTCCTGGCAAGAACACTAAAATAAAATTTACGAAGCAAACTATATGTCTTATAGGGTCTTAAAGATGTTCACTTTAAAGATAAATGTAATTAGATCATCAAGGCAAGATGACATGTACCGTGCACCAACTATGACTCTCGCTAAAGTTCAAGGTCACAATTAGAAATGAGGGGACGATGTCAAACAACACATAACAAATGTTCCTGCCTTTTAGACATTTACTAACGTCATAGTTCTTACTTAAGGCCCGGTCACACCGCCAGAACTTTGCTGGAGCGTTCCTTGAACGGTATGAAGAGGGGCCGAATTTCGGCAACGCTCGTCACCGCGCACAAAATGGGGAAAAAAATCGACAACACGGGCGTTGCCAAAGCGGTGCACCGCTGAAGCCAGCGTTGGTTTAGCGTTGGTTTAACGGTATCGAGCGGTAGCGAGCTTTGGTTTAACGGTGACGCGAGCGTTGATAGAGCGGCGTTCTTCGCATGCGCGCGTCGGCTCGGCTGGAGTTTAAAGTTGGTATAGCGGCAAACCGCTTCTGACTACGGAACTAAACGGATCGCTTTGATAGACGTTCTGATAATTTTTGATAGAAGTCAATAGTTGAAGTTCATCATGCCACGTAGACAAAAGAAGTGGAAAGCTGGAGATGGAGAGGCAGCATTCTGTAGAACTCTGAGCCAGAGTTAGGAGGAGCTTTACAGGCCACGTGCTTGCCATCAATGGCACCAACTGTGTGGGGAAACTTCCATCTCTGTTACCATTTGTCAGCCAGGTCTCTCCATCCTTGTTCAGTTGTTGGGCAAAACAACAATTCATCTGTGTACTCCTCAATGATGACCTTTACCACTTCTCTAACTACCACCCTGATGGTGTTGTAGGGGACCCACCAGGCGTATTGCATGTTTCTGTAGGTGTTACCAGAGGCCAGGTGCCGTAGGGTGATTGCCACTTTGAGACCAGGTTCCAGGCTTGGTCGGTAATTGGTGTCTTGTTTGGTCAATCGGGGGGGTCGGCCTCTGTACAACTTCATCAAATATGGCTGGTGGCATCCTCCTAAAGTGATGGAAGGCTCGTGGATCCTCATTCCTCAGCTCCACCATCAGCTTGTTATACAGTCCATGTTCAGGCCTTCTCAGTATCCACTTTCTGACCCACACAACTCTGTCTCTCCTTCTTCTCTCTCTTCTCCTTCTGTCAACAGCTTGTTGCAATCTGAGGAGGTTCTGATTCTGCTGCTGGACTAGTGCACCAATCACAACAAGTCTCACATCATCCATGGTAGAACACTTTTACTGTAACTGAGCAAATTAAAATGAGGTCTGCACTCAACGGTAGCTCGATTTTAAATGGACTCCTGACTCATTTCTCCCCGTATTTATGGCCAAATTCTGGTCCCGCTCCAACACCTCAATACCAACGCCAAACCAAAGTTCATCACTGCAATGGATCTCTACTTCAACGCCCGACACCGTTCCAGCAATTCCGTGTCCGTTTGAAAAACGCTTACAACCGCTCCACCTAAGTTTGTGCAACGTTTAATCACCGCCCGGGCAAAGCTTGCGAAGCAGCGGTTGCCCAGCATTCAAGATTTCTGCGTTGGCCTTGCGGACCCAAACGTCCACGAACTTGCGTCTAGCGGTGCCAAACTTTGACTGTGCGTTGGTAGAACGGTGGCGAACTTTGTCAGAGCGGAAAATTGCCCGCTCCTCACCGCTCGCAATATTTTGTGCAGCTCAAAACTTTCTGAGCGGTAGGAGGAACCATCAGCGGTGACCGAGCGTATACGGCGTTGCCTTAACGGTGACCAACTTCTGTTTAACGGTCGTGAACGGTAGCGAGCGGTGATGATTGTTTTTCACCGCTACAGGAACGCTCAAGCAAAGTTCTGGCGGTGTGACCGGGCCTTTACCGGTGTGTTTATTGTTCACAACGTTTTGAGTGGAATTGTGTTATGGTGTCCTTATTCGAGAGTTAATGTTTGTAAATGGGTAAAGCATTTTTAAGTATTGTTAAACTTTAATAGAGTGGCTAACGTATCTTTTCTCTGAAAATGTGGGAACTTTAAGCTAATGCAAGAAAATACCATCAATTCCTAACGTCGTAAAGTGATTGACAATAAGCTTGACCAGTAAGAAATATGTTTATACGCGCCCACTTGGCAAAGACTTTCATGCACTATGAACTGTTTTTGACGAGTCATAACCAGAGAATGCGCGGTTTTTACAGTTTAATGGACTCGTTTTATTTAATATCATAGAAAATCTGACATCTATCTATCTATATATAGTGTCTGACTCCCCTTTCGGGTATTATCGACAGGTGTCGACATTAACTACAATATTTGGAATTTTTAAAAATTATGAATGCAACAAAAAGGGTTTAATTTGAAAAATAATCGTTTCCACAATCCGGGCACGGACCTTTAGGAGCGAAAGGCACCGTGCTACAACTGTTCCGCTCTGTCTTTCGATACCAACGGAGCATGTTAATCGCGATGGGTATCAAAGCATTGATGTGACGTCATCACATTGCACTTGCTGTTCCATAAATTTATGATTGGAACGGTAGACGTCCATAACAAGGCGTGTTTTTGTAATTGTTCATTATATTTGGCGTGTATCGTTTATAATGGACAGCTCGTGCGCCAATTTTCTACAATCGGTACTCGCGGTATAGTCATCAAGAGAACTCCACGCATGTCGTCGAACCCTAAACCCGGCACTTCCAATTTGAGCTATACTTTGTATAAGTGAAGTGCACAGGACGCTGATTAGGGTATCAATATGACGCTTTCAAAGCATTGAGAAAGAAAGTGCACCCTTGCGATAACCAAGGGTCATGCTTGGAAACTATGTATTTACATGTATATATAGCAATTTGACTTAATATTTACTTACTACTATATATATATATATATATATATATATATATATATCGAACCTACCTCATTCGGCGCTACGTGCCTCAGACCTTCCAATATTTTGCATTCTGGACAGTTCGCGGTTTACACCTTGAACAGTATAACATATACTTAAGTTCAATATAATCGATGTTTGTTTGAATATAAATTATAATCTTTTTTGTTGAATCAATGACGATTTTATTGCAAATTAACATGTGGTCAAACTGTGAACAAGTCCGATTAAACGCTTTCGTTCCAACCAGGGCCCACGTGTATACGCTTAAAGCCGCGTTCGCTTTGCTAACTAAAACATCCTATGGAGTGAGAGCGGGTACACCGCCATTATTTGATAAAATTTGCTTAAATAATGTACACGATAGCATTCGTTACTCAACTAGACTGCAACCAAATAGTAGATGTGAAGAGATTTGCGAAGAACACGCGTTCTAATGCATTAGTCTCTGCTGCTTATTATATTTGTGTGCATTTGTTTTGAAGAATGGCCAACTTTTTTCAAGCAAAACTGAGCGTCATCAAAAAGAGAAAAAACAGGAAAAGATTCCAACTCACATATTTTGTGAATTGTTTCACATAAAACTGGATAAAAACAGCGCACTCAGAATTGAGCCACCGTCTTGGAAAATCGAGCTTAACGAATGTGCGTCAAATGTCGTCCCAGATTAGCATGTGCACGTCGCGAAGATTGATCAGACATGACACCTTCCGCCTAAAATGATCTTTCGCTATTAAAAGACTGCCTTAAATCGATACCATTGAAGCGAAAAGTGTCGTCCCTGATTAGCCTGAGCGGACTGCATCTTGGATGTCACTTTCCGCCTGAAATGGACTTTCAATTAGAACAGATTGGATTTAATCGAACAATACCATACAAGCACCATGTCGTCCAAGATTAGCCAGCTCGGACTGAACAATCTATTATTGGGCCATACTTTACGCTTATGCGTTAAGCGTTGTTTTCCCTGAGCAAATTTCATTAATATTTTCGCGAAGTCTTTGAACATGGTTGAACGTATCGCACGGTAGGAACTTGTTGCACCTTCATATCTGCCAAGTGATAAATATGCACTCGTAAATCTATTCCGATAAATATTCGCTATATCTTCTCTGAAGTTCAAAATTGATGCATTTTAAATCATCAAGTTGGCAACGCCCGTGTCATGTTTCATTTTTAGTGTACATATATCATGGTACAATAAATAGCTGACGAGTTCTTATGAAGTTTTTAACAATCATGTAACAATTATACTTGGGCCGTGCTCTGTGAAAAAGAGGTTTAAAGGGGCCTTTTCACAGATTTTTGGAATGTATTGAAGTTTGTCATTCAATGCTTTATATTGATAAATTTAAACATTTGACCGAAAATATCCAGTAAAAATCAAGAATACAACGTAACCCTCATCTGGGCTCGAACAACTGATCCCTTGAGTCCTGGAGTAAAAAGTCATCCGCTTAGACCACTCGGTCTTCCGTGCTCATACTATGGGATGATGTATTTTTCAAGTAATATAAGCAATCCTCGTAGTTTCACAAAATATAACGACAATGTCAACTTTCTAAATTATTTAATCGTTTTGCGTTGCAGGGCTTTAACATTTTCAGGCTTTCTAATCGTCAAAAGATGCATATAATCGATATTTTAGAGCATGGTTAATGTTCAGTATAACTATTACCTCTTAAATATCATAACTAAAACGAAAATTTGCGAATCTGAAACAACTTTTTTAATTTTGTCAATTTACCAAAACATGAATAGGCCCCTTTAATGCATTTACGTTGAGGCTAATCAGGGACGACACTTTCCGCTTTTATGATACTTTTCGATTTAAGAAAGTTTCTTCTTAGCACAAATGCAGTTAAGGCGGAAAGTGTCGTCCCTGATAAACCTGTGCGAACTGCACAGGCTTATCTGGGACGACTACCCCCTATTTACAGAGCGCGGCTCATTTATAATAATAAATGCACAAATTACCGTTGCTTTTGCTACCTGTAATGCGTTCGAAGAAAAAAAAAGCAAAAAAAAAGAGAAAAACAATCAGGCAAAAACGAACTCACGTTACATGAGAAAACATTGGGTACTTATTGCAATTGGTGCATAGTGTAATGGTCATCTTGCTCCTTGGCAGACTGCCCAAATGCCCGGACTGGTCTGAAGCTTTGCTGACCGAATATGACCCATTTTTGCATGAAGCGGGTCATATGTATAACAAAATACGTAAACACGGAGTGTATATTGACAGGAGATGAATCGAGTATTTGACCCTTACTGTAGTAAATTCAATCTTATGCAAAAAGTATTCATCCGATTTTATTGGTTTATACGTTATCTTGTTGCTTATTAATTCCTCTTTCAAAACAATATAACTTTTAGTATATTCCCGTTGTTATTAATGGATTTATAGCGAGTTAAACACAAGAAATACACATTTTATGTTTTACCACCGCGCGTTTTAACGTGTTGTGGCTATCGATCTTTTACGATTAGCGTACAGCGAAGCGCCGAGGTTATACATTTTGATGTACCCACTCACGTCTTTTGTTAAATTATAGTTTCATTTCTCGTCCGATTTTGACAAATTATATATCATTAGAAAGCTTACGTTACGTAGTAAACAGATATATCAATATATATTAAGTTTTTCTTCTGATTTCGACAGCCCGGCGAGTTATAACTTTAACTTTTGCAAATATCATACCGTTTTGGAGTTTTAGAATCTAGATTTACGGTTGACATGTTCGTACTTAATACCAATTTGTAGCGTTTATATTTGGAGTTCAGTTTTAAAAATTACATCTTGCTTAGGAGAATAGAATTCTGTATACGATAGAAAAAAAAATTGTTTAAAAACGAAAGAAATTAAGGAATGAAGGCGGGAAAATGTAGCGCGCGTTCCTAACGCACTGAACTGATGCTACGGTCTTGGCGATTATGCTTTTGTTTAGAAACCGGCCATTGAATTTCTTTTGCCATCTTATCATATTTTTATGGAATATATTGTAGTATTTTGTTCACGAAACATATCAATAAAGCTTATTATAAATGAATCTTAATAAATTAACGATTTCAGCTCTTGTTTATAACACAGAAAGGGTGTAAAATTTATGATGAAACAGCGTATATAGCGGACCCTCTCGATATTATTCGGCTTGGCATGCATACTTGAAATAAAATGGGCGTCAAAAACATTCATCGTTTGCTGTTTATTATCAACAAGGTAATTATGTATAATTATTTGAAATGTTATTTACTTTAAATTATCAATTTATTAAAGATTCTTGAAAATCACGGTCCGTGTAACGCGGGTCATTTCGTATTTTGACATCAGGGCATCATGTCCAACTATTGAAAATCAGATTTTTTTTCACCGGGACGATGACGGCTTGGATTTAGACAGGCAGACAGATAGTTTATTCAGACTTAAACAACAGTACATCGTCTTCAACTCAAATATATAAATTATTTTTAGACGAATTGTTAGGTGATTACACATATAGCAGTGATGATTCTGAGAATGTTGCCATGTTTCTTATCCGTGTAATCTAGAGTCCATGGTTTGAGCATTTTTATCGCGGTGTTCAAAAAAAGATATCTCAATAATCTTGTTTATTGATAGATCTGTGGTTTTATTGCCCCTGTGTTCAGCACAAACCAATTATCTCGTTATGATCAGATACTGTGCCGACCAATACTAAATAACACTATGGTGTCATACGCCACAGCAGGGACCTATACTTGTATATTGGTCCCTAACCACAGGTGGCAATGTCTGGTCAGATTACACTTTTTATGATACCTCCATGTCTTCTCGTGGTATTAGTGGTCATTTCTTGGAGTAATGTAACGCCAAATACTCAATTTTGCGTTTATAAGATATGTAGCGTATTGAAAACATTTATAGTCATCTGCCCATACAGATTGCCATAAACTAAATACTGTATAGATGTCAGCCAGCTAAATCACAATAATTATAAGTGCTTAATACCTATACATGTACATTTTAAACATTTAAAAAATCTAATACTTAACATTTAACGTTTTTAGCGGGTACCGGTAAAAAAAACTCCGTCATTTCGTAGTCCTATAAAGAGTGTATGGTAGTGTACGGAACAACATAATTAAAAACAGCATTCTCATTTGACCACAACGGGGTTAAATAATCTTTCCGAAAAATACAAATAATACAGAGTTTTAATTTAGAATTCTATATATTTATAACTCTGTTAACTTATAAAGATATTTCAATATACAAGCATAGACAGTTGACCGTGATTTTCAAGAATCTTTAAATAATTTTAATTAATTGATAATTTATGGTTAATAACCTTTCATATAATTTTACATAATTACCTTTTTGATAATAAACAACAAACGATGAATGTTTTGACACCCATTATATTTGAAGTATGCAAAGCCGAAAAATATCAAGAGGGTCCGCTATACATTTGTATACGCTGTTTCATCATAAAATTAACACCCTTTCTGTGTTATAATCAAGAGCTGAAATCGTAAATTTATTAAGCTTCATTAATACTTAGCTTTATGGATATGTCTCTAGAACAAAATATTTCAATATATTTCATAAAAAAGCCTTTTTTAATTTCATTTTGGTCCGAAAATTCTTTAACATGCCCCTGGTGAAAAATAAATGTTTCTCGCTATTGTAACATAAAAAATCTCATCGGATTCTTGACAGTTTGATACATTTAGCTACATCGGAAACGATATAATAACACATTCGCGAAAAATGTAACTTGAAGAAACCTTGATGGATGAGTTTATCATGGTGTAAAAAAGCAACATGTTTTTTTCCATATTATTTGTATGAAAGTAATATTATGTAAACTAAATAGAAATACAATTTTCCTGAAAATTCCCATTTACAGTTGAATTCCCCTCGTGAAAGAAACCACAACCGAAATTCCAAAGACAGAAATAAAACATTCTTTAAAAGAACAAACGAAGTTTGATGTTAACCGTTTAGGATCCAACTACGTTTTAATAATACATAGAAATAAACTCCTCACATAAACATTCATCTTCATTAATCCCCGATAGTATGGAAACGGTGTGCGCGGCGGGGACGACTCTTGTGCCAAGAACCTTATTAACCAAGCCGTAAATAACATAATTCAAATTTATACATTTTACATACACCCGAGCTGTACTTTTTCCGCATATATGAGTCGTGTTCTGAGAACACTGGGCATAATGCATGTGCGTACAGTGTCGTCCCAGATTAGCCTGTGCAGTCCGCACAGGCTAATCAGGAACGACACTTTCCGCGTTTATGGTATTTTTCGTTTCAAGGAAGTCCCTCCTTATCGAAAATGAAGTTTAGGCGGAAAGAGTCGTCCCTGATTAGCCTGTGCGGACTGCACAGGCTAAACTGGGACGACACTTCACGCACATGCATTAAGCCCCGTTTTCTCAGAACAAGGCTCATATTGAGAAACATAATCCTATCTTTACATAATAAAACATCGAAACAAAGCTGGAGTCAATTGCTGTCATTTGTTTTCTTTAAGCAATATCTGTTTTATTATCATTCTACACTTCATTATTACTTTGAAGCAATATGTATCACACACCAAGAAATTTTTATAAAATGATTTATTGCAAAGCTAATTGCCTTTGTGCTTAATACTTTTTTCTGTACATGTTGCATAATGGATTGTAAAGAATATAAAACGCCACGTGCGAGCGGTTGCGAATCATGTAGCGTAATAGCCCGCATACTAAGCTTCTTTACCTTATGTCTATAATGGGCGTCAATATATTCGTTTAATAAACAATTCGGCGATGTTACACTGCCCTCGAGAGTTTTATAGACTGGCCGTTTGTTAACCCGACCAATAAAATATTTCTTTGCTGTGTGTATTATCCGGTATTGTATGGTCATTTGTGTAATAAGTGTCTAGTATGTGTCGCCACATACAGATGTCACGTGCATGTGAGGTGCTAAGGAAACATTATATGCTTCAGAAATTCATCAACCATTATTTACATCCAAAGGTCATGTATTTCCATCAAATTTCCAACCACCGATGAAAAAAGGAACAAAAATAACCACATGATTGAAATTAGATTTGTGTTTTCTGGCAACAACGTTTTGGTTTGAATCAATTATGCATCTGGTTAACCACACGTGATGCTATTGATTTTACTACAAACAGACAATAATTCATGGAATTCCTTACGCCGCAGATGCAAATTTTGTTCATCATTGCACAACAAAAGATTGTAGGAAAAAGAGAAGAATTTTATTCGCGTATGATTAAAGAACATAGTTTATTACGGAATATTCTTTTCGGAATCGCGAGCTATTTACAATGTATATGTCCTTTGAAATTAATATTTTTTGTTATTTGTATTACTGTTGTAATTTGTATGAAATGAACAGCGAAATACAACGGAAGAAAACATAACTTCATTGTGTGTGCAATTCAATTGTGCATATTGAAATGTTAGTTTAAGATGTGAAAACATGAGCGCTGCGTGGGCTACTCTCGTCCCAAGGAACCAACTAGCCAAGCGAGGAACCAACTAGCCAAGCGAGGAATCAACTAGCCAAGCGACGAAGTTTATATTTAAAATGTTTACCTTTTTCATACTTCTGAGAATTTCTTCATATATTGAGAAACATAATCGTATGTTGTGTAAACTTGCATAATAAAACATAGAAAAACTAAGCTACACTCAACTGTTTCGATGTGTTTTCTTCCAGCAACATTTTTATAAATATTATTCACTTCATTTTTACCTTTTGGCGATTTGTTTAGCACACAGAGACATTTTTAGAAGATTATGTATTGCACAGTCAATTATATGTAAGAAACATATATTTTTCTGTATATATTGTGCACAGCGTCAGGATTGCAACGCCACGTGCGAGCGCTTTGAATCATGTAGCGGTAATAGAACTCATACTAAGCTACTTTACCTAATGCACGTACCGGTAATGGGCGTCTATATATGAGGCTAATGAATACAATTCTTCAAGGTTAAACTGCCCTCGAGAGTTTGATCTCTGGTTGTTTGTGAACCCGTCAAATAAAATAATAAGTTTTCTGTCTTAACTGGCGAAAAGTATCGGCCCTGATTAGCTTGTGCGGACTACACAGGCTAATCTGGGACGACGCTTTATGCATATGGATTAAGTAAAGTTTTCCCAGAACGAGGCTCATCTGGTAATATATGTTTGGTTGTGTGTCGCCACATACAGTTGTCGCGCGCATGCGCAGTGCTTATGAAGCATCGTTTGCTTCAGCAGTCAATCAACCTTTTTTTGCACTCGAAGGTCGTGTATTAACATCAGATTACATATTACAAATGAGAACACGGAAAAACATACACATAATTGATATTGGACGTTTTCAGACAACAACTATTATTGGTTGGCATCAATTATGCATCTGGTTAACCACACGTGAAGACACTGATTGCACTCCACACAGACATTAATTCATTGAATTCCTTGCGCTGGAGATGCAAATTTCGTTCATCCTTGGAAACTAAATACTTTAGGAAAAACAGAAGCAATTTATTCACGTCTGATTCAAGAACTTAGTTTATTGCGGTAGTTTCATTCCAGAATAGCGAGCTATTTATAATTTATATGTTCTTTGAAATGAATGTATTCTTGTTATGTGTATGACTGTTGTAATTTGTGTGGGATGAACAGCGAAATACAACAGAACACAAATGCTAACAATTTAACCCATTTATGCGTAGTGGACTCTCCCATCCGTCTACACTGGATTAATTTATTTCCAAAATTAGGGATGTCTAGTTTATTTATTTCTATATTTAGAAAAATTATTACAGTGATTTTTTAAGCAAACAGCGCAGTACCTGATGAGACGCCGCATCATGGGGCGTCTCATCTGGGTCTACGCTGTTTGCCAAGGCCTTTTTTTCTAGATGCTAGGCATAAGTGGGTTAAAACTGAACGCAATTTGATTGTGCTAATTGAACAAAAATAGCCGGTCGTTCTGTTTCTTTAACGCGATTGTAATAAACGAATGGAATCACGAATGTATAATTTTCGCATATCTTAACTCCCAATTAAGGTAACTACCATGTACAAACTTGATACTACGTTCTTGGAAAGGCATAATTGTCCTACAAGGTCCGGTAATTACTTTTGATTTTTGATAACCTCCGCTGTAAAACTTAAACACATAAAAGCAATATTCTTAAAGCTTAGATTTTATATACGATTGTCAAATACATTTAAAGTGCATAAAGTGTTAAACGTTTTCTAAGTTTACACCAAAAGTTTAACGCTAAATATATAGAAATTGTGTAGAAACCTACTTAAACGAATCGTATTTTGGATTCACGCGTCTGCTATTTTGAATTCGATCAAAGATGATGTTTTGTGATTTTGAAAAGATTAAATTTTTCAGTTTTATGGGTACTCCCAAATAAGCGGACTCTTCCAACATCCAGCAAATTTAGTTGTAACCAGCTTTATTTAGCTGGATTTGAACTCCTAAATACGAGAGCTTGTCCAAATTCCATAAAATTAAGTAGTACGTAGCTCTATCCACAAATATCTGCCGGTCAATAATTGCCATTACACAATTGGTCATTTCTCGCTTTGTCATCTGTAAAGAAATCACTATAGTTGATACATGTACTTTTTGTACGGCGTGTGTTATGGCGTGTAATGTGTGATTATAACAACAACAAATGTGATTATAACAGCAATAATGATTAAGTCTATTCAAACATGTAACAAAATTTATTTAAATATGGTTAAGACAGAAATATATACAACTTAAACATAGGTAACACGTAATTCCGTACATTTGGTGAAAAAGGTGACAAAACTAACGCGAATATCTTAAAGTACTCGGTTCAATACGTTAACAATGGTATGTGATTCTAAAGGCCAATGTCAACAATGGTAAATATTGAGTAATGAGGCATTTTATTTAATATAATTTCAAGCTGATTGTCATAGTAAGTACAACGTGTAATGCTAGTATTAGTGAAATAACTGAAGGCGATTGCACACAAACGCCAATACTATTATCGAAGGAAATTTGTATTCTTCTAAAAGCTGAAAAAGTGTTCGCGTCCATGGCATGAATGATGGATGTAGGAGCCAGCTCTGATATCAACAGTTACTTGCCAGCCCTAATATATCTTATAGTTAATATTATCAATCAACCATCCGCTGATTTTTAACGCCTCTGAGAGTATCCGGCAGCCCTGCATCACCGATCAGTCTGGTCGTAACATCGACGTCAGTGTGTGCTAGCGTCAATGACGTGTCACTTTCTAGCCGTGTTTTGGGAAAACTGGGCTTAACGCATAACGTATCCTACATTAAGAGGCACCTCTACAGAACCAGTCAATCTCGACGAACAATCGGCTCTGCTGTAAGCTGGTGTCAACACCCGAAACACGCAGCAAACATCAAGTCGGGCTCTTGTAACGGCGCTCAAAGGAAGGCGAGTACTGGTACTCAATGATTTCGAGATCCTCCATTTTTAGGCGGCTGCCCGATGGTCTTCGGCTGGCATAGGGGATGGTGTTGAACTTCCGCTCCTCCTTCGTTACGCTGTAGGGAACCTGAAGAGTAGGGCAGTTTTAACCCATTAATGCCTAGTGGACTCTCCCATCTTTCTAAATTGGATCAATTTATTTCCAAAATTAGGGATGTCTAATATATTTATTTCTATATTTAGAATATTTCTTACAGAAATTCCTTTAAGCAAACAGCGCTGACCCAGATGAGACGCCGCATCATGCCGCGTCTTATCTGGGTCTACGCTGTTTGCCAAGGCCTTTTTTTCTAGACGCAAGGCATAAATGGGTTAATCACTTGCATGGTACATACTGCCATGTTTTGTACATCAAATTGGCCTCTTGGCTTAAGTAATACAATAATGGATCATAGCACGTGATTGCCAAATGCTGTTTGCGAATATCACTTACATTACACACCACAGCCTTTCATTCATGTTACCTATATAGCGAATAATTAATCTTCATTATTGTTACCACGAGAAACAGTAACATTACTCAGAAATTTATAAAGGACAACTTTCCTATTCAAAAAACGACACTACGCAAATATGGGAACAACGTCTTGGAATCGTTAACGCAAGGCATTTTAGGGTAAACCTATTTACCGTCATGCCGAACCTTTATCCCTGTCGTTACTGTACTTTCTGGTTTGATCGGAAAGTCGGGACTGTAGTGTCTTACCTGTTTGTCCGGTATGAGCGGAGAGTCGGGACTGTAGTCCGGCGTCATAGCGGGCGTCGGCGCCGGCAGAGGGCGGACAGTGGAGGAGATGGATACGGTGGACATCCGGGACGACACCGACATCGCTCGCCGACGGAACGGCCGTCGGGGAATCTCAATGTCGTCGTCGTCCTATGAAATGTACAGTGTATATGGTCGGTGCATGTAATTTAATTGCATTCTAGTTCTGTGAGCGCCAAACATGATTTAACTAAGTGCGAGTTTTTATAAATAACTACTCCTTAACGTCAATATAATAAAGTGTGGTCCTGCAGAAGTGAATAGATGGTCTTATAAAAACCCTTTTAGTCGATTTTATTGTGTTTTCATATGTAAGCAATATGGCTTGAAGCAATAGTAATTTAATAGTAATAATAATAAATCAGGCAATTAGTTAAAAAGTTTTATTCATCTTCCTTACCGCACTGTCCTCCTCGGAGAAACTCATGGCTACTTCCGCTTCCGCAGCCTTGCGCTTGCGCATCTCTACTAGGAGTTCTCGGAACTGCTCCTTGAGCGTCTCTATCTTCTTCATCATCTTGTGGTCGTCGTCGACGTGGTCCTGCCGGCGGGCGTCCAGCTTGTGCCGAAGGTTCTTAATCTCTTGGTGTATCAACGACATCTTCTTCTTCAGCTGCAATGGTGTTTGCGTTTTATGAGCCGCGTCATGCGAAAATGGGTCTTATTTTAAACGCGACTAGCTTACCTGCAGATTAGCCTGCACGATTTCGCAGTCAGGGGTGTTATTCCAGAAGCATCTTAAGTTAAATTTTATTTTTATCCTTAAATTGGGAATTTTTCTTAAGTGTTTCATTTCATTCTGCAATAGTGGGGCGTCGAAAATTGCATCAAAATAACATCATTATGTCAGTGTTTTTTGAGGAATACCAAAACAACATTCATGTCTATATTTAGTAAAGAAATACAAAACATTGTAATTTTATAACTTAAGTGAAAATATTTAAGAAATGACTTAAGATTTTTCTGGAATACTCGCAAAACGTCACACTATGGTTTACAGGCGAAATACACAATACAGTAAACAGGTTGGTTAGTGCTCGACCACATGAGCTTAACATTCAACGGTACGCGATCAACCTAAAAAGTCATAGTTGTATAACAGATGCAGGCATGATCTTCATCTGTATGTATCGTTTAGTATTTTAAGAGAAGGCGAATAGCAGTTTGGTTAGACACGCTTACGCTAATGAATACAGATATTGCAACGCCGACAAAACATTAAAGTACAGTTTTAGGCATGGGCGGGAATTTATGACGTGCATCCTATATTCTTTAAGTCGATGTCATAATTCATCCTTCCATTTGATGCGCATTGATTTAACGTAATTGCTAGTTATAGCAAAGACTCGTTCATATGAAAATAAATTGTGTGTTAGACCAAATGCAACGAAAATCTATATAGAGTAAAATACGAGATACGATCACCACTGATATTTTTGTTTAAAAAACAATACCAGAAATGTTGGCTGCTTGCGAAGGAACTTATAAAGAATGATACACAGTGAGAAAAGCAACCACAACTGCAAGTAATTACTACTGAAGAACATTCTACTGTTTACAGGCAACACCCGAAAAATAATTATCCAAAGAATGCGCGTGTGTTTAATTGCAATGTCATGAGATACTAGAAGAAAAGAACAATCCATCTACTTAGCAAATTATCAACATTATTTGCTTTGCTATAAATCGTAATGGAACGAGAACCAGAGGTTCAGACTATTCGCAATCACACATTTGAATTTTACAACAACAATCAGATTAATAATAAAATGAATTATTTTTATATAAAAGTATACTCAGTAAAACAATCAGACGATGGTAAATATAAAATCTACAAGGCGTTTATACATATACCAGTTACTTCATAAATTGCATACATTTACTATGTATTTTGATGTTAATAATCGTAAAACTGTTCACGAGTATTGAAACCGGTTTACAACTAGCGAAGCCACGATGCAGTTTCAGTGCCGTGTTTAAGATCTGTTACAACGAATTCATCTACGTCAGTGACCGACCGTGTTTCATCCACACTAATGCATGGTACTTGTTGCACACCGACCTGAGTCACACCGACCTGAACCACACCGACCTGAACCACACCAACCTGGACCAAAACCTTTCCCGAATATGAGCCTCGATCTGGGAAAACGGGACTTAAAGCAATAGCGTAACATTTCGTCCAGATTAGCCTCTGTCGTCCCTGATTTGTCGGAGTGGACTGCACAGGCACTGTTGGACGACGCGTTCAGCACATGCATTAAACCCCATTTTCCCAGAGCGAGGCTAAAATATAGTGTGTATTTTGTTCATTTGAATTGAGAACTGGGGATTCATTCGACTAGTATAAACCAATAAGAATGTTATCAATATGTCACAACTATATTATATAATCTAAACACGAAATATGAATATACCGTGAATATTTTCAGTAAATGATTATTAAGAAGTCTTTTCAAACCAGACTGCGATGTCCGAAATACGCCATATGCGGATAAAGACGATAATTGTACAGTTAAAAACGGCTACAAATTCAAGCAAACTTAAAGCAACACAATAACTGACACAGAAGCATCATAACCCCTGATCCCACGCACCACTCACCTCTGTGGCCGTCTCTTCTGGCCTGATTTCGGTGTTTAGGAGAGTCGGGTCGAACTTCCGATTGTTATGCTGCTCACCTGGTACCCTGCGATGACCCAGCTGGTCATAGAGTGCCTGCATCTTAAACCGGGAAACAGTCTGTATTTAAATTTTACCAAATATAATATTCAAGTAAATTACAAAAATAAAATAAAACAAATCTGCTCATTTATCTCTAAAGGATATATAGCATTGGGTCATTTCTTGATATTTTGGTTACAATAAACTACTGTTCGTTTTTTCGGTGCGTGCAGTTATAACCTTAAGCTTCATTATACATAATTCAGAAGAGAGCATGTATGCAGATGTCAGGGATAATCAGGAATCAATGAGCAATGTGCTAGGCGATGATAGAGACATTGGTGTGAGTCCTGATAACCCAAACGGTATACAAACACCTTAGTTCAGTAGATACACCAAGTTACCTGAACGGTACACTGTCTTTAAGATGAAGTATTGTATACCTGAAACTTTCTGGCCTTGATTCGACTGATGAAGTCGGATATTTTTATTAATCGGATCAAGGATTGATTACAGATCAAAACTGTGTTAGTTTATGTACATGGTAATGTGAAAAGTATTTTGCTAACAAAACCAACCAACACTACTATAGATTTATATAGTTGTTATCGATTAATACAATTTTCTATGATAATAGGTACAGGTGGTTATGAAATTGACACTTGTTCACAAAGAACCGTGAAACTTTATCAAGGTTTTGGCAGAATGCAATTTTCTTTCAGTACAGAGTCTTTTAAACAATTTTATTCATTCAAGCGAGTAGACAACAACTTTCATATGCTTATATTTATATAAATATACCTGTATGCTAGTTGTTGCATAAATTTACTTTAATTTGCATAATGAAATGTATACTGTATTATTTATTCATAAGACTATATAAAAAATATTCATTATTGATAAAACATGTAATGATTAAAATAAAGATTTAGACATGCTGACGTTTACAAGTAACGACAAAGAATTAATTGTGTGTATATAAAAAACTTTTTCCTATAAATAACTATGTAAAAACGCACACGAATATTCGGTTTTCCCACGGTTCGTTTAGACTGTACATATTCTTAAATATACTGGTTTGTGAAGTAGTATTATGTGTATTTGCATGTTGTTCAGTCTATTCTGTTACGATGGTTATTTGATAAGTCGTCGATACGATTGTTTCAAGTGAACGTTCGTTACAAATTTGATCTCGACAGTTGTATTTTGTTATGACACTGGGCGGTGATAGCAAGAACCAGTCGAAGTGATTTTAACGAGGAAAGGACAGGGAATACGCCGTTTCTGGTCGATTTGGTTCCTTTACAGATCGTATCATTGTGCATGATATACTTCATTTGAGCCGTGGAATGGTGAAAAACACATATATTGCCGGGCAGTTAAAAACTAGATCGATTGTACAGGCATTGAGTATTTCTGAAATTAATGAATAGAACATAGTTTTCAACATACCTTGTATTTGAGCAATCAAATCGCGAGGAAACCATGTGGGATCATTCGTTCAACATAGAGTGTTAATGTAATAGTTTTATAAATGGGTTACAGTTTTGACATCACATAGCGGGTTCGTTAATACGTTTGTAGATCGAATGTGCTTCGTGTCACGCATGTTAGACATCACTATCATAGCAAAATACTGAATAGACTATTAACTATTTAGACTATTTAGCTGGTTAGTTTAACATAGGTTCCCGTATGGACGCATTAGGAGAAGGGTCAGTAACGATTGAATTATTGCCGTCATTGATTCGTAAAATTAGTATTAGAGCTTCTTGTTAACCAAAACCAAAATGTATTACACTTAGGCCGACTTTGGTTTGCGCATTTTTAATTGCAGTCCCAGTGTAATTTAATTTAAATATGATTTTACAGCAAAAAGGTCGAGTATTTGTATGCATTGTATAACTGATTTTGACAATTCATATGTATGATGTGTCAGACCTTTGTTAAGTTATATTAATGACCTAAAAGATTGATGCAAACTCGAAGCAACGATCGTTGGTGTAGATGTTAGCAACATTAAAAGTCATTTGCCCATTGTGTATACCATTTAGGGGCAATAATTTAAATGGTATTTTTTTAATTTAAAAACATATATTGAAATAAAAATTACATATGTGCTCCTATTTTTGTATGAACATTCATTGGCAAAAACCTTTACATTTGACCAGTCTTGTAAGATGATTACGTCACCTGTGTACTTATAAAAGTCTAACTGTATAGATCGTCAATTCAAACTTTACGCATATCTTCGGTATAATTTTAAGAGGTCAAAGACCAATGCCCATACATTTAAAATGTAATTGAGCAGAATTAAAGGGACTATCAATCACGAATGACGAAAAAAGAAAAAAAGTTCTAAAATACCGTATTTTTTACAATTAATAGTTTATATTGATTAAAATAATACCACTGGAATATTACATTACTTAAAAATATATACTTAATACATCGTCTTATAAAACATCTATCGGATAAAAAAGACTTAACTTCTTACTGATGTTTGTGGAGTATTATTTGTTTGCTTTTATCAATATGTCTAAATTTAGATATTACCAAGTACAAAATCTTATTTCTTCTCCTACGACGACTACTATACTGGAATGCAGACATTTCGTGCATTACAAATAACAAAATGCAAACACCTTACATCATTGACGTCAGAGGATTTACCAGGCTGGTAAGCCCTGTAGCAATTAATTATCTTCTTATAGCATAGAATCACATATGACTGTGATTCTCAGCACTGTGGCCACGCTATTAATGTCTCTGTTACTGTTGTTTGCTGCTGGTTGAGCGAAAACATGTGCTACAAGCTACACATGTGTTGGATCGACAAGAAGTGTTATGGATGTCATCTCGATTTGGAGCACCATTCGTTCTATATTAGGCAAGCTATGGAACACGGCGCTCAAGGCATGTCCGTTAAGTTTCACAAGCTTATAAGTGACGTCACTTTCTGATTTTATGTTACTTTACGTTTAACTTTAAAGAAAGTCTCTTCATAGCGAAATTCTCGTTTGGGCGGAAAGTATCGTCCCAAATAAGCCTGCGCGGACTACACAGGCTTATCTGGGAGACACTTTCAGCACATGCATTAACATGCGACTCATTCCTGGTATACCATACAAACCTCAGTATAATAATAGAAAATGTAAGTTCAAGTTCCTATCTACAAGCATTGCCAGAAATGAATGAAAGTTTTTTTTCTGATTCGATAATAAATAAATTTTCACGAGTAGATGGGTATTTTTTGAAGTACTGGACGAACAGACATCTATGATTGCTTTACGAATGGACGGAACAATGTTACATTTAATTTGGTCGCGGCAACTATCTAGATCACGTCAGCACAGTCGCTTGGGGGTCAAATTATTTATATAGACACATACATACAATATAGCTTTAATATCTCCATTATAATTCATACGCGTTTTATGTTCAACTTCACAGAGAACATGACGGGGTAAAAAATTAACGTTCTCAAAAATACATAAAATATCCCCACTCTGGCTCCAATAAAAACAATCCCGAATCTTGTTTTTCTGTCCGTCATTACATTAGCTGCGTTCTAGGAAAACTGGGCTTAATGCATGTGCGTAAAGTGTCGTCCCAGATTAGCCTATTCAGTCCTAGAATAGATTTTTGTTTAGAAGAGACTTGATAAAAACGAACAATTCCATAAAAGGGCGAAGTGTCGTCCCTGATTGGCCTGTGCCGACTAAAAAGGCTAATCTGGGATGACACTCCAAGCACCTGCATTATGCCCATTTTTCGCATAACGATCCTTACATCTGCGCAATACAGGATACTGTGATACGTGTTTAAAAGAATGCGATTTTTAAGACCATAATGCTTAGACAAATAAGAGCAACCTGTACCAACTTGAATATGAAATTTTTACAACTCTAGCTACATTCTACAAACATTCTCTAGAACGCACTTGCTTAGGGCAAATCATTAACAACATGATTTACACAAGAGTGTTTGGCACTTCCGCCGGAAATTTGGTAGCGATTTGGATGTACAGCAGTAAGATCAACCGATTGAAATTCTTCTTACCAGGAACCCTGTATTGCCGTTTTATGTTTGCATTGCCAAAGAACACTTTTTATTAATTTAGGTAGATGTATACATGATAAAACAGGCATATAAATATATGGGTACAGAAGTAAAAGAGAGAGGAATGCAAAAAAAATAATTCAGGATTAACAACTGAATGACTTGTTTCTGCAAGCTTCATATGATCCTCGCTGTGGGAAAATGGGTCTTAATGCATGTGTGTAAAGTGCAGTCAACACTGGCGAATCAGGGACGACACTTTCCGCTTTTATGGATTTGTTTTGGTTTAAAAGGAGTCTCATCTAAACAATTATCCGGTCTATGCAGAAAGGTTTGTCCTGCAGATTGCACAGGCTAATCTGGGACGACTATTTACGAACATTTATCAAGCCCGGTTTTCCCAGAACGAGTCTCATATCAATCAGTTAAAACCACGGTGGGCTAATGGCGTTTTAGTAGGAAAGAGATTAGTTAGACGGTTAGTTACCCAACGGCCAGTCATTATCACGCTAATATGTGGAACGGTGTAACGTTAGGGACCATCGTTGTTTCGCATTTTTGACGCGTTCTCAAACTCAATCGATAACACGAAAACACGATACGAGATATCGTGATCTCGCACTATTGTTTTGTGATGTTTGTCATGTACACGTTATTTACTACGGTACAAAATGTTTCCCTTTATACAACAATGCAAATCAGTTCGGTTTTTACTCACACGTCTTTATGAACGTTTGTATCTAAAATGTGAGTAAAAAAACATCGTCTTATACCGACTGTTCGTTCCTTTACATCTTATAAATAAAATATATTCGTTTGCTTTCGGGGTAATACCGTGAATACAGTAAAGTGAGAAAATAAAAATGTCACGAGTGCTTAACACGGTATTACCCCGAATGCAAACACAAGGTCTTTTTTATTGAATGATTTTCTCTATTATTTTCATATTGGTTACTTTTAAGACGTTTAATACCCTTACCCTTTTCTCATTGATGCGTAGTTATTGGGTGAAGAGATCAAAACAATTTCGCCATGTTGAGTTCCAATAAACGGGCGGAGGATTTAAAGCAATGAAAAAAATAACCCTATCAGTGCGGTATAGGCTGAGACAACGTGTTTACAACAACAATTAGTCACGGTGTCACAAAATCGAAGTGAATATTGTATTCCAAATAGATTCATCACTCAAAGAGAAATTGCACAATTGAAAGTGCGGTGTTAACTCCGCCCACAAAGGGTTAGGGTTAGGGTTAGCGTTAGTTCCTTAATCGGTATAAAATATCTTTGTAAAAATATTTACTGTCTCATTTAATTGATGTGTAATATCTATTAGGTATCTGTAATTTGTGTCGTATCTATCTGGAAAAAATGCCGCCACAAAATCGATGAAAGGAAACGCAGACAATCTGGAGAAATCAAACATTTGCCCCTCAAAATGTAAAAGAGTCGAAGTTAGACAAAGGAAGAGCTATAAATGATAGGTATTTTTTGTTTTGTTCTCCGTCTTTTTCGAAGACTCAACGTAACTGAATTGGAAACGTGGTCTGGAATACACGATATTCGACTCGGATAAGCAAAAATTCGGATTGAAATTACAATGGATTATAAAATAACTTGCGTACCAATATGGCCAACTAAAATGCCTTGTTGGTTTAATCAGTAACCTTGAGACATTGACTGAAAGTGGCTCACTACGACTAAGGCGTGTAGATTAAAAAAGGCATTTTAAAAATATTCAAAAGTATCCTCTTTCGTATACTTTTTTTTATATAATTAGTAACAATTACTACTAATTGTAATTAGTGTTTGTCAACATAAACGGTAGTATTAACATTCACTGCCTTTCATCTCCACATATTGTGGATGATCTGTGATAAATGTGAATTAAACATTAGAATTAAAAATTTAAAAAAAAGTTCGTAGTAAGGCGTATAAGATATAATATCAAGAATTTTAACTATGATATTTTTCAAGTTTATATCATTAGGCATTATCTACAAGAGAATGATGAAATGACTAATTGCAGTTAAAACAATATTTCACAAAGACTTCACCATCGCCAATTATACCGACGTCAAATAACTTATTACCGAGAAATCCAAAACTCTCCATAAATATAAAACAGACAATCGTTATAATAAATTAAACACCTTATATGGTAATAACCGTAATTTGATATTTTGTCATGTCGCTCTGAGCATAATTTGGCGTTTTAAGTTTTAACCAAATGTGTTTTTATATATTCGTACTCAACGAGTGTTGCCATGTTTGTGGGAACAATTTTTGATGTTATCTTGATTGTGGGAACAATGTTTGATTTTATCTTGATTGTGGGAACAATGTTTGATATTATCTTGATTTTGGGAACAATGTTTGATGTTATCTTGAGTGTGGGAACAATATTTGATGTTATCTTGATTGTGGGAACAATGTTTGATGTTATCTTGATTTTGGGAACAATGTTTGATGTTATCTTGATTGTGGGAACAATGTTTAATGTTATCTTGATTGTGGGAACAATGTTTGATGTTATCTTGATTGAGGGAACAATGTTTGATGTTATCTTGATTGTGGGAACAATGTTTGATGTTATCTTGATTGTGGGAACAATGTTTGATGTTATCTTGATTGTGGGAACAATATGTTATCTTGATTGTGGGAACAATGCTTGATGTTATCTTGATTGTGGGAACAATGTTTGATGTTATATTGATTGTGGGAACAATGTTTGATGTTATCTTGATTGTGGGAACAATGTTCGATGTTATCTTGATTGTGGGAGCAATGTCTGATGTTTTCTTGATTGTGGGAACAATGTTTGATGTTATCTTGATTGTGCTTTCAGTATTTTTTACCGCTATGATAATTTGTCTTATTTTTTTACACTTTTAACAGTTTCTTATTCTCTTTTTTTATGTATAACTGTATACAATTTCTGGTTTCCTGGCATCAGAGTTTCAGCCACATACAATATTTATTCAAAACAAACATTCACGGTACCTTAATATTTGTATTTCTTTTATCTGAGGCAGGAGCAACTGCAATATTTTAATCTATTTAAAGAAAATGCCTATATATAAAATATAATCTGTTTTAAATATTGTTGCTTAAACCAATTTGTTTTTAACGTGTTTGTTCAGGCTCTCTGTAACATTGAACACAATCTCATATCTCATATTATAGTTACTATTTACCATTCCGGCTCGATTATATGTCCCACAAACAGATACGTATGCTGAAAAGTAGCTTTATTTAATAATTGATCATAGCGTCAAATACAGGACACTTCTTCATTCCTGCACAATCCCTCAGCTGAAGTTTAACTCATGGTAAACATTTGCAAATTCAGTTGAGTTTTTTAGAAGTGCAAATTTGTTAATTCGGAAGAAGTGTAACTTAAGATTCATTTTTTAAGAAAGTTGCTAAAATACACTTTATATTCCATTAGTTTGTTGTTGCATGCTGTTTTCCTCTCGACGACTTTAACGACTTGAACACTGGCATGCAAGCATTGTATACATTGTTAATACCAACGGTAAGACAATACCCACGTGACGTCAGAACAAGTACCAGTTATTATTTGCTATGTAGCAATTAAGTCATTTCCCATGTTCAGAGCATCATATATTGTTGTTATTCCATTCTCTGGAAACATGATTGGCATGCCTGGTACTTGCATTAGATTCAGGTGGACCAAATGTACTTGTATACAAGTTTTGCCCGAGATATATTAATAGCACACATGCAACTTGATCATACAAAATATGAGTCTCACTGTCCGCACAGGCTAATCAGAGACGCAATGTTTCGCTTGAATTGAATTTTGTGTTTAATGGGAGTCTCGTTTTAACGAAAAGCCAGTATGGGCGCATGTGCGAACCACACAGGCATTATACGACGACATTATACGAACATGCATTAAGCCACGATTTCCCAAAGCGAGGCGCCATTGGAAAGACAGAGCAACGAAATGGCACGTCTGAACATCAATTATTTTCAATATTCATATGTTTGTAACAGCTGAAACCTGTTACTTTTGTCCACGAGCTTTTTTCTACGAGAACTAAAACCTCTTAACCTCCCTTGATTGACGTTATAAACTTTTCCGACATGATTAACTGGAACACAAGGGTGTTTGGCACTTCCGCCGAATGTCTGGTACAACTGTGAAATGAGATCTTCCGATAGAAAGGTTTGTATCAAGAAACATTTATTGGCGTGCATTTGCTTTGCCAGAAATTACGTTTGACTGTTGATGCTATGTTTACAATAAAAGTGAAAAGCGACTATAAGCGGTGCAATATTTAGACTTAACCAGAAAGACCATTCAATATCAGAAATACATTTTTACAAAAAAATAAGGTCAGAAATATGTAATTATACCTATATTTGTAAACCTATATGCATAACATTGTGTGACCACTGTGTATTAAACCCATCCATGTACCATTCTCACGAAATATGTTCACGAACTATGTTTATTTCGTGTTTATTTAGATTATTTATTCTTTAAAATGATGTGTATTTTTGTGTGTACTTCAACGCATGCTGTTATTTATATGTATGTTAATGACGATGAGCTTCACATGCTTAAGTCAAAAATAAACTATTCTGTTCTGTTCTGTTCAATATCAGCAGTCTTGTATAAAAGAACGTTGGGCCATCAACATAATTATGAAAACAATGCATAAGTACATACCATTTGAAATATTTTATAACGTTTTATGCTATTATAAATACACTATTAAATATCATTGTTATACTTTAAACACACTTAAAACTATTGTTTTCCTCTGCTTACAGTTTGAAATGTCTAATATCTAATCTAATGTCTTGTACACAATAATGCCTTTGTTCGTTTTTGAATGTGCAGTATTTAATGTCTTGGCAAAAAAACGTACGTTTGTTTTTGTAGGTTTTTGTATGGTGTTGAAGCGATAAGCCTTTCATTTATATGAACAATGGACGTCGTAACAAACGGGTTTTGTGTCGTATTTAGCAGGGGTATTGCAATGACCTATGGATATTGTAAGTTAAAGTAGTCGTTTGGATATTCACGAGGAACAGTATGCACATGTGAATGTTTCTTTATAAGATGTATTATGTATTCACTCCGTGGCTTGTATAAAAACAACTTCGCCATCGTTGAGTATGAAAATCACTGATGATGTACATACCTATTCATTCTCAGTTACTAACAGGTCGCTGGTAAAACAAAGGCATACTTCAATGACCTTATGGCGCAATACAATGCAGCCTTGCTCTGAGATGTGTTGTTATGCTTGTGAGTGGTGTCGTTCATATAACCTTGTGATGCTTGTGAGTGGTGTCGTTTATATAACCTTGTGATGCTTGTGAGTGGTGTCGTTCATATAACCTTGTGATGCTTGTGAGTGGTGTCGTTCATATAACCTTGTGATGCTTGTGAGTGGTGTCGTTCATATAACCTTGTGATGCTTGTGAGTTGTGTCGTTCATATAACCTTGTGATGCTTGTGAGTGGTTTCGTTCATATAACCTTGTTATGCTTGTGAGTGGTGTCGTTCATATAACCCTGTGATGATTGTGAGTGGTGTCGTTCATATAACCTTGTGATGATTGTGAGTGGTGTCGTTCATATAACCTTGTGATGCTTGTGAGTGGTGTCGTTCATATAACCTTGTGCTGTCCGCACAGGCAAATCACGGATGAAGCTTTTCGCCTGTATTGTATTTTTCGTCTAAAGGAAGTATCTTTTTAGAAAAAATCCAGTTTATGCGGCAAGTGTCGTTCTTATTCGCCTACACGGATTGCCCATGCTAATCTGGGACGACACTTTACACCCATGCATTGAGCCCCGTTTTCCCATATCATAGGCTCAATTCAATACTACATACCTGGAAAACAAAGTCCTTGGTGAGGAGGTCTGGGTTTGGAAGCATGGCCTGGTCGGAGGACACCGCCATCTGGATTTGGTCTCCGTACGTGAAGAATGATATGGCAAGAGCCACCTGGCGGACAGGAGGAAACCAATAGAAAATCGTTTTGATCTGCTTCGATGACATGCGCAGTTTAATTTCCGGTCCTGGTAGGGAGGACACTATGCACGTGCACTTACGGAGAATATAAATCCACAGCCTATTCCATAAAGATTCAGACAGAATATGATATGATACTTTAAATATCCGCCGTGTAATAGCAAACATAGATGATTCACGAATTTGATCCATTTGTTGTTTCATTTGCCACAAACGCGGGACAACGCCCTCGGTGTTCGTGGGAAGTGTCACTTTCATCATCAATACGTCGTTACCCACACCAGACGCATGTTTATTTGCACCATAGTAAACCGGAATGCTGGATTGTATATCAAAAGGGTTTTGTACCCCATTCACGATCATGTAATTGCGTATGCTACCGGCCGCCACTGACATGAACACTTCGTTAAGGGTACTTCGTGTCACTTGCTTGATTTTTACAGCAGACGACAAACTGAACGGCTCAGACCATGTGATCACTTTCTTACCTGAAAGTTGAACATGCTCACCATGTAAGAGATTGAAATCATTTCTTGGTAGGAGAAGCAGAGAAAATAGTTTAATTGGTCCATTAAAGATTGATTTAATCGAATCGATACAGTTTTGTTTACCGACTTTCGGCGGGACAGTTGTTACTGGTTCCACGTCCGCGATTGATTTGTACAAGATTTTTACCATAGAAACTCCGTCGACGAGACAAGGATGCATTCTGAATAACAACACAGTGTCTCGGACATCGCCAAAGTCTGTCAATATATGAACCTCCCAAAGAGGTCTGTCAAATGGAAGTGGTTTTGAAGCCATATCTGAGATGTAATCCTGAAGTTCCTCGAGTGATTCCAAACCACGAGGCATCTCAAAAACGTGATTGTGGATGAAAAAACGTTGGTCTTCTTGCCAAATGAAATCTGAGCATGTTTGTACAACTCGTTGAGAGAATTTCGGATAGAGACTAGAACCGTCTTCTGCTTTGGCAAGGACGACGCGATTGTTAACAAGGTTGACTACCTGTGAAACACTGAGACCAAACTCTACGATGACCAAGCTTTGTACGACCTGTGGACTTTGTCTTTCGGTGTGTACCCAGAACTTCTCGGTAACGGAAAGACTCTGTCCACACACACAGCAGCCCTGGGTCTGAACAGTACAGCAAGAACAACAGCACTTCAGGAACTGTTTCAGGAACACACATAGTGGAAATAGCACGATAAAGAACGCGGCAAATGGACAAAATAATACTACCGCAAAAATTGCATACACAATTGAAATAATAAAATTCAACCATCGTTTTCGTATCACAGGTAAGGGAATCCTCGAGTAAGGAGCATTCGGAAATGTATACTTGAGGCCGTGTTTTCTGTAGCCCTGATGACTGGAGAAGGTGCTATACCAGCTATCATCCGTATCGGAAAATTCGACGGTCTCCGCGTCAGACTTTCGCCATTTTGACAGTTTAAGCTTTGATTGGTTCGGTAAAATGGCAGACGTGTCTTTGGACGGAATATCAGGCGATAAGGAATTTGAGGTGGTGCTAAGTTTCCGGTCTCGTTGTGAGGTCACAGGGGTGGAATGTCGCTTTACAGGGTCCGGGGTAGGGAACACTGCGTTTGCATTGTTTTGTAGTTTTAGCGAATTAGGCCGGTTACCTAGACTACCACTTCGCTGTGTTAAAACTTGTCCAAGATTTTCCTTTGAAGCCGTATGTTCAGCTAGTAAGGTTTCTTGGTCTACTTTAATTTTCTTGCGTTTAGTTTTCTTCTTGCGGCCTAACTCCCCGACATCTATTGAAGCAGCGCGTCGCATTCTACCAGCAGGTGGAGCATCCGATTTCGTGTCATTTTGTTTAGTTGATTTATCGTTGTTCGTCGAATTAACATTAGTCTTTTCTTTTGTTTCTTTACTTTCACTTTTGTCATTTTGCAAAGTATCTTTTGTTGTAGGTTTAGATGAATCGTTCTGTTTATCCCGAGATTTAGAAGACGAATTTACAGTATTAGAGGCTCTGTTGTTATCAGGGGCGGACTTACTTAATCTTTCAGAATGTTTGTCTCGTGATCTGGAACGAGCAGCAGGAGCGACAGTAAGCGTAGCTTTGTTGTTGTCTGGTTTTCCAATCGTTTCATGTAGTTTGTCTCTTGTTTTTGAAGTCGAGTTCGGCTTGGATACCTTGATGTTAGGTACAGGCGGCTTTTTGTTTCTTTCTGCATGTCCATTGACATGTTTCTTTTTATCTTCCATACCAAAGAAACGCTATTCAATATCCATATCTGAAACAGAAAACAAATATTTGTATTTCAGTTACAACATTTAACAACCCGGAACAACCCTATCTCACAATTAGTAAATGGGTAAACATATTTGAGTCGTGTTCTGAGAAAACTGGGTATCATGCGTGTGCGTAAAGTCCAGGGACGACACTGTCCGCCTAAATTGGATTTTTGCTAAGACAAGACTTCATTTAAACGAAAAATGTCATAAAGCGGAAAGTGTCGTCCATGATTTACCTGTGCGGACTGCACAGGCTAATCTGGGACGATACTTTACGCACATGCATTTTGCCCAGTTTTCTCAGAGCACGACTCATTTTGTTGCTGGTGTTCCTTTGGATGCATGCCGTTCCCGTGCTGGACCATGCGTTACTACTATTATTTCAACGACTCATATAACTGCAACTACTTCTACTAACTGCATTTATTACTTCTGCCACGACCACTACTGTTACTACTTCTTCAACAACATCAATTAGTGACGCTGTATGAATTGTGGAATTCATTAAATAATGTGTATATCATTACATTCCCCCTGTACATTAAAGACCCACCAGAATCAAAACATATGTTTGTTTTAACTTTTTTCGAAACCTAATTGATCCTTTCATGTGTAAAATTTAGGAAATTACGATGCATCATTATATAAAACATATGGCCACTTTCCAATAAAATAACCTAATGGGATTAACTACGATATATACGACACGATCTGACGCAATTATGTGCACATACGAAAGCAATGACATGAATCGAAAATATAATGAATGAAGCTGAGACTACCATGGACATAAATAACAATTCAATTAGGGCGGCTGTTAAGAATCAAAACACACGCCACATTTTTTGACAAGGCAATTCATCAAGTATAAGATGGACTGTGTTTAACATCTGGACACGACTTTCAATGATAAAATAGGAGTCGTTCTCTTTGGAAAAATGCATGTGCGTAAAGTGTCGTCCCAGATTAGCCTGTGCAGTCCGCACAAGATAATCAGGGACGACACTGTCCGCAAAAACTTGATTTTTGCTAAGAAGAGACTTTCTTGAAACGAAAAATATCATAAAAGCGGAAAGAGTCGTCCCTGATTAGTCTGTGCCGCATGATGCGGCGTCTCATCTGGGTCAGCGCTGTATACTTAAAGGAATTACTTTAAGAAATATTCTAAATATAGAAATAAATATACTATACATCCCCAATTTTGGAAATAAATTGATCACATTTAAAAGGATGGGAGAGTCCACTAGGCATAAATGGGTTAAAGAAATGTCCTCAGTGATATTCGTGTGTTCCGGATCAATATGCAATCTCCTTCACCTCTCGAGCATCATACAAGACATATAGAACGCATGCAGTCCACGTGTTTGTATAGATCGTAACAAAACAACATTAATAGTTCAAATTATTATTTTATATCGCCATAAGGCTTTGTTATTTTCTCCATTTCAACAATGCTTACTCAACAGTTAGCGAGCATAGTTTTCAGTACCTGTGTATATCAATGTTAGTGATGGAATTTTATTCTCTTGTGTGACTTTTTTCTTCTTTGAATCTGGGACAAAAAGGCACTACAGATATTCTACGGCTGTATAGCCAATCCGATATGACGGAGTAAATTCATAAATTCATAACAAACTGGGAAGCAGAATCAATAACGTAAACCCTATCTCCGAAATAGCTGACTCCTTACAATTATGATGGGGTAATTATTTTGTCATAAAACCTGGTCTCGGAGGAAATAAATCAAATCGCAATATTCGTGATACATCAGACGATTATGCTCATGCAATGCCAGCAAACGTTGTGATAATATTATCCTGCCACGGTCTTCTCAAAATTGTTTTCCTCTGTATCGAACTTTTGTGCGAAATTATGACTACTTTACACCCTGGTCAAGTTTTATTTAAATAATGGTTTGTATAATTATGCGGGGTTTGCATGTGTGGCGTGTTCTGTAAAAAAGGGGGGGGGGGGTAAAGCATGTCTGTAAAGTGTCGTCCCAGATCAGCCTGTGCGGACTGTTCACATTAGCACAGGCTTATTAGGGACGACACTTTCCGCCTTTAAGTTTTGCTTATAAGATACTTTCTTTTAACAGAAATATATCAGTATACTCAGTTCATAAGTACTGTATATGTTAAAGATTTCCTTCGCTTTTGCAGGAATTATTTTTTTAATATGCATGAAACATAGCTAAAGATGCGGTTATCTGCTTATGGTAGTCCCCCAACTCTGCTGATGTTAACACATTTATGCCTAGCGTCTAGAAAACAGGCATTGGCAAACAGCGTAGACCCAGATGAGACGCCGCATGCTGAGCTGTTTGCTTAAAGGAATTTCTGTTAGAAATATTCTAAATATAGAAAAAATATACTAGACATCCCTAATTTTGGAAATAAATTAATCCAATTTATAAGGATGGGAGAGTCCACTAGGCTTAAATGAGTTAATATGCATGAAACGTGTTGTTTTCTTCTTATTGTAGTCCTCCAACCTTACTGATGTACAACGAAACGGCAACACAATTCCCATGTGATCAAGCATGGACTAAAATCGAATGCTGCGCAGACATTTGTTTTGCAATCTGTTCACTATAATAGATACAAAAAACAACGAGTATATTCTAAAGTCTGAATTCCACGTGAGTCTATCCACATTCCTCACCCAAAGCCTATATAATCTCACAGACACGCCTAATACAGGGCGTTTATTGCAAAGAAGAATGTATATCGGTATCATCTCCTGCATGGATCAACCACGTGTGATCGTTTATTTATCTCTTCATGTTTTTCTTCTAGCGCATTGAGTCTATGAATATAGACGCGGTTATCGACACGCGCGATTAATAATTGATTATCATAGTAATTATGATATTTGTTTCTGTGTATTTCGAAGTTTATTAGGTCCATTCGGGCTTGGAACTGCATTATGTAAGGATCAGGAGTGTGTCCCTAAACTCCTACCTTATACACTTGTTAGACTCATGAAAGTTTTGAATGTAGTTGATGTGTATAAATGTGAAAAACCGCTTTATAACCACAAACCGAGTTTACTGTATAAGATTAAGGTCTCGCAATCTAAATAAACACCTGTCAATGCCCCAATATTTCCCCTGATATATCTTACGAGCGGCAATATGCAAGATAATTAGCGAGTATTTTACATATAAAAATAAGTAACCGTACCGCTACAGAGATCATAACTAACCGCTTAATGACCCGGTTAGTATGTACATTTTGATAATAACTCCTAAGGCGAAACTCCGCGAAGAAGTCGGCTTTTTTAATGCATTGAAGAGCTTTGCAGGCACATTCTGGCTTTGTTTTCATGCATGGTCTGTTCTTAAACGTTTTATCGATGGATGAAACTGAATTGAGCCTCGTTCTGGGAAAACGGGGCTTAATGCAAGTGCGTAAAGTGTCATCCTAGCTTATCAAGTACGACACTTTCTATTTTTATGGGGTTGTTTTTGTTGTTAAAAGGAGGTATCTTCATAGAGAAAATCAAGTTTAGGCGAAAAAGTGTAATCCCTGATGAGCCTGAGCGGCTGCACGGGCTAAAACGGGATGACACAGTAAGCACGAGCATTAAGCCTCGTTTTCAAGATTGTGGCTGCTTTACATTGGTTTTGCTTAGACACTTTTTTATTTATTTAATTTTTATCAAAACTTATCATACTACCTATGTTTAATTTGAAATAGAATTCGGAATTTTATGTATAATGTATCTTTAATATTTTGTTTAAACGAAAAAACAAAAGCATAAACATACCTGCAAGCAGGTTACAGTTCCAGTATAAACATACCTGCAAGCAGGTTACAGTCCCAGTATAAACATACCTGCAAGCAGGTTACAGTTCCAGTATAAACATACCTGCAAGCAGGTTACAGTTCCAGTATAAACATACCTACAAGCAGGTTACAGTTACAGTATAAACATACCTGCAAGCAGGTTACAGTTCCAGTATAAACATGCCTGCAAGCAGGTTACAGTTCCAGGATAAACATACCTGCAAGCAGGTTACAGTTCCAGGATAAACATGCCTGCAATCAGGTTCCAGTTCCAGTATAAACATACCTGCAAGCAGGTTACAGTCCCAGTATAAACATACCTGCAAGCAGGTTACAGTTCAAGTTTAAACATACCTGCAAGCAGGTAACAGTTCCAGTATAAACATGCCTGCAAGCAGGTTACAGTTCCAGTATAAACATGCCTGTAAGCAGGTTACAGTTCCAGTATAAACATACCTACAAGCAGGTTACAGTTCCAGTATAAACATGCCTGAAGCAGGTTACAGTTCCAGGATAAACATACCTGCAAGCAGGTTACAGTTCCAGTATAAACATACCTGCAAGCAGGTTACAGTTCCAGGATAAACATACCTGCAAGCATGTTACAGTTCCAGTATAAACATGCCTGTAAGCAGGTTACAGTTCCAGGATAAACATACCTGCAAGCAGGTTACAGTTCCAGTATAAACATACCTGCAAGCAGGTTACAGTTCCAGGATAAACATACCTGCAAGCAGATTACAGTTCCAGGATAAACATACCTGCAAGCAGGTTACAGTTCCAGTATAAACATGCCTGAAGCAGGTTACAGTTCCAGGATAAACATACCTGCAAGCATGTTACAGTTCCAGTATAAACATCTTGAATTCATCAGCAGGCTTACAATACTGAGTATCTGATAAAAAGCAGCAACAATTTCATTTATATACTTGTACAGGTATATTTCGGTCGGAGGCATAAACCACGCATACAAGTGATCGACCCAGTTCAGTTCATCTCGCTTCAATGCGTTGTAAATAGTGCGCAAAATGTACATATATGCATGTTTAGTAGTTCGCTCTCCGTGAACTGAAAGTAGCTTACGCTAATGTCTAAGCACATACCTTCGTTCACTTATAGTTATTACAGTGGGTATGTATATTGCTAGAGAATTGTTATTATGGGCCTCGTACTGAGAAAACCGGCCTTAATGCATCTAAGCGAAGATTAGTTTTTGCACAATATATATAATTGTTGTTAACATCCCCTCTCATTTTACGCCATGCTGGTATCCTTTTTTATATCTTTTTTATTTTGACAATGCAGTCAAGGATAACCAATGAAAGTGCAAGCACTTATTTTCAATGGGGTCCTTTTTTGGTTTTGCTGAAGAAACCGCATGCATAAGAGACAGTATTGTAATACAAGGAATCCGGGTGCGATTCCCTTGCTCATTTGTAAATTTTGTAAATTTGTATGTTTCCCACATTCCAAATTGTGATTTTACTAATGTATTGCAATATATATGAGTTATGTCATTCTGCAACTACTAAAACACATTATCCGAAATCAGTATTATTGACGTTTTACACGCAATGTATCATGTAAATTACACTTTTGTATAGTATAAATGCAACTAGAATAACTTGGCGTGAAATAAAAGCCAATTCAACGACACGATGTCCGTTTTACTCATACAAATGACGAGAGAGAGAATATTTTATGACTAGCACATTCCAAAATGTACGTAAATATATGCATTTTAGGCTTGTAATACGATTCGTGTTCACATTTGTGTTGAAATATCATTTTGTATTTTAGATGATTAGGCAAATGAGAGATTTAAATTCTTTTATTGCAAGAAATGGAACTATTTACAGAAAAACTTAACATAACAAAAATATGTGTTTGTAACGCATCTCTTATGAACGATCCGTGGCCAAAGGCAATTAAACTAACATGCAATCTTTAACAACAGATCGTGAGATATCACTAGCAGAACCGTTCCAACATACAAGCCATCCATGAATATTTTTAATGTACATTTAATATTTAAAGACCTTATAGTAGCGGTGTTATAATTATGTTTCACTTGATATGACTGATTTTTAACCACACTTTGAACAATCCGATAGCAAAACACTTGTTAAACTTAAACAAGTATTGCATTTTTTTTTTCCAACGTAGAAAGAAATTTTGTATTTGATCTGGCAGACATACGAGTGATCTTTCATGGCTTATTTGGAGCCAACATTCTGTCCCATTACCGTGATCAAAAGGGATATAAATATATATGCCGTAAAAAATACTTTAATGTTTTCCTCTCGATCGATCTAAGCTTTATTTTTTAAAGATAATAAATTTGGACACAAATTGTCAAAGCAATAGGCATTTTTGTATATGTACCCTAAAATGTTCAAAGAACCATTTTTAAACGCAATATAATTTAGCATTTGCAGCAAAGTTTTTTATTATGGTTTTATAACACATTAGAAAATAAACATAAAGGCATA